>NW_007726526.1:624293-673495 GCF_000696425.1 Galeopterus variegatus | reverse complement strand
TGGGCAGGAAGCTGATGCTATTTCCACCTCCCCCTACTTGAGATTTCACCTCTGAAGCAGAGACCACGCACCCCTCCCCATCCCTGCTCCCCCCAAATTCTCTCCTGCATCCCGCTGGCCTCAGTTTGGGCTGCAGGATGAAAAGATGCCCTCCTTCGGGCTCCCCAGAGGACTGCAAATGGCCGGCGTGTGCAGACGCCAGGCGGGTACAGCCCTCACATGCACCCCTGCGTCTGTCGTCCTTCCACAGCTACCACTGTGGAACATGAGTCGACAGCTGTGGGCACAAGGCAGGGGTTAAACAGCAGACCAGGACTGTCCTTACCCAGAGGTGTGTCTGAGTCCCAGCCAGAGTGCCCAGGGGAGCGGTGTGGTGGGAGAAGCTTACAGGCAGGTTCCTGTAAGATCCTGCAGACACTTCAATGAGGGCAGCAGGAAACCACTAAAGGCTTTTAGGCAGTGTAGTGATCTGATATTCTTTATATCTTAGAAACTATACTTCGACCAAAAGGAGGAGAAAAGCCTGGGAGAGGGCAAAGCGCTGCTGAGGAAGACAAGTTAGGGGCAGCAGCCACCGTGGGAGCATCTGTGAACCAGCAGCAGCAAGGAGAGGAGTGGACAGACTGAAGACATCTTTCGGAGGTGGAACGTATTGGGTGCTGGTGACTAAAGAGGAAGGAAGGTGAGGACAATGTCAAGGTTTCTGGGTGGATGGGAGGTATTGTAAAGGAAAACTGTTTTTCTACTCCCAACACGGCAGACACCAAATGTGTGGGTTTCCCACACCAAGCAATTATCCAAGTCTCCGCAGACACTAGCTGGGTGTCCTACAATTTAATTTAACTCAGTTCTGATACTGACTACTTGGAGTTAGCACAGACCCCACAGGCTCAGTCCCACAAGACTGCCCCCACTGCAGACGCCATTGGCAAGTCTCCAGCTTCCTGTACTTCTGCCTGACTCGGCTATAAATCGGAGGTCCCCATGGCTTCCTCCTCATGTTTGATAATGTGATAGAATGGCTCACAGAAGGAGAAAAACTTTCCTACTACTAATTTATTATAAAGGATGTTTCAAAGATACAAATGAACATCCAGAAGAAGAGGTATGTGGGGTGAGGTCAGGAAGAGTCTCAGGCACAGGATCTTCTGACCATGGAGTTTGGGGTTGTAGTGGATTGAATTATGGCCCCCCAAACCTCAATTAAGCTTAAATTGTATCCCCCAAGTTTTATGTATTAGAAACTTAGCTCCCACTGTCACTGTTAAGAGGATGGGAAATCCTATTCCGATAATTGAAAAGTGGACCCTGAAGAGGTGATTGGATTGTAGGACAGTGCAGTAGTGAATGGATTAAAAATGGTGGTCAGGGGCGTGGTTCTGAGGGCTTTAAAAGAAGAGAAGAGTCTGTCTTGCTCTCTCTCTCTGCTCTCTCGGCTTCCACCATCTTGCAATGTGAGACCCCTGAGTCACTTTTGCCACCACCAGATGGACTGCAGACTTCCCAGCCTCAGAAACTGTAAGCAATAAATGTTGTTCTTCTTTATAAATCACCCAGTTCCAGGTATTTTGTTATAAATAACAAAAATGGTGTGTACCCTCCTCCTGGCATGTGGATGCACCCACCAACCTGGATGCTCTCTGAGCCCCTTTATTTAAGGTTTTTATGGAGATTCCATTACATAGGTGTTATTGATTAAATCATTCATCATTGGTAATTGAATCAATTTCCAGGCCTCTCCCCTCCCTGCAGGTCCCAGGATGCAGCTGAGAGTTCTAATCCTCTAAGCTCATCTTTGGTTCCTCTGGCCACCAGCTCCCTCACCCTGAGGTTATTCACCTTTTTAGTATAAACGCAGACATGTTTGAAAAGGGCTTGCCATGAATAACAAGAGACTCTCCTATCACCTCCAACACTCAGGAAACTCCATGTGTCCTGGAAGAGCAATGCTAGAACTGAGAACAAAGGCCAAATGTTGTACATATCACACACTGACAGCTACAGAGAATGCCACAGGAAAAGCAGCCCTGTGGGAACAATAGTGAGCTTGTCTGTGAACATACCGAGCAGGGGCTTCTGCGTGATGTCCAACGGGAGGCTTGAGTGGCCAGTGGATACATTGTTCTGGGGCCTGGGGGAGAACTGGGATGAAAGTAGCTTGAGGAGTTGTCATCCTCATCTAAGTGATACACATAAATGAGACCACCAGAGAAAACACACAGACAGCAAAGAGGACTCTATCTATGCATCCTCTTTACAGTCACGCAAGAATGCTCAAAGCCACCATTCTAATTCCATATTGTATGAGAGATCCTAGACAGTGAAATAAGACAAGAAAAAAATTGAAGACATATGGAATGAAAAGGGAAAAATAAAGAAGTCTTGTTTTTTCAGATTATGATTTTCTGTTTAGAAAATTTTTTTAAACCTGGAGACAAATTATTAGCAATAATAGAGTTTAGCCATGTAGTTGAACGTAAGATTCATATACAGTCCCTTCTTTCTCAGTTCTTTGGAGTGCAGCTGGGATCGTGGTCTCTGGCCTGGACAATCTTCTGCCATCTGGGCTGGCAGAGGCTGTTGCAGCTGAACGGCTCCATTTCTCCTACTGGTTCTGTTCTGCTCACCTTGTACTGTGCTGAAGCCAAAGGACTGCACCCCACCCTCTTTCTCCAATGAGATGATGCATGTGAAGCCTTAGGCCTGTTTCCTTCTTGAACTCTGAGAGAACCAGATTTTTTTAAACAATGCTTTGAGACATCCTTGTGTTGTTAGGTATGGTCTAAAATCCCAGATCTTGAGCTTCTGGTCAAGATGGCAGAATAGATGGGCCCAGCATCACTCTCTCCCACAAATCAACTAATTTACAACTATTAAAAAGCAACAACAGCCAAGCTGGGGCTGCTAGAGCTCAGCGGGGAGAGAAGGAGAGATCTACAGAGTGCATGAAGGCCAGAGAAGCCACGATAAGAGAAAGAAAATACCTCTCTGACCATTTTGAGCCCCAGCTGCTTCCAGGCCAGAGCTGCTGAGCTCACGGAGCAGAAGCTGGCAAAAGCCACAGCTGTGCCCTTTGGATGAAGTTGCTTGGAGGTGGTAGAGGAGAAGAGAAACTTGGTGGCCCCCAGGACAGCAAGACCACTAATAGGGTTCCTGTGGACCCACACAGGAGTGAAGAGCCACAACAACTGAATAAAAGGAGTCACTCAGAGGCTGTTGAGTCATTGCAAAGGACTGGTGCATGGCCTGTCCCATAGGAAGTGTTTGCAGTACAGGCAGTGGGGGAGATGGGCCCCCCAGGAGAACATTGGGGCATAGCAAGGACAGCTGATCTGCCCCTCAATCAGTGTAGGACCACTCAGAGGAGACTGGTCAGGAATATAGAATTGCATGGGGTGCACTTTGATGAAAAGACTCAGGCCCAGACCGGTGTTTCTACACAACCCAGGTGCATTGGAATTCACTAAACCTGCAAGTGCTATAGAGTCAACCATTAAAACCTGAGCTGCACAAAAAGCCTTCCCCAGGGAATCAACAGCAAAGCAGCAGTTTAGCTCAACCATAGGGCTCAAGTACTGGTCCCCACAGGAAGTTCCCCCACTTTAGAAGTAAGCAAAGGACAACAAATTAGTTCCAGCACATTTTAAGTGGTGGGGACAGCAAATAATCCAACACAGAACTGAAAGAAAAAACAGAGTACCCACAACCAGAGACAAAGTTTGATATTAACTAGTCAAGGTCTCATTTCACGAAAAAACACCTATAACACCTAGAAGGACCAGAAGTCCCCTGGGCTACCAAGCCAGAAACAGAGGGCAAACAGGCACACTGCTAGTGCCATGGGACCCACCCCGGGTCCTGAGGCATGGAGCCAGGATCAGACCCTCCTCCCACAACCAGGCACACTACCATCACCACCACCATCACCACCACCAACTAGGTAAGGAGCATTCCAAAAACGTCACCTCCATGTGGGTGGCCCACCACAGCCACCACAATAATTGCAGCTACTGTGAAAGCAGATAGATGCCACAACCACCATGCAGATGGTCCACCATCCACTGGAGTACATTGACAAAAAGAGAGTCACCAGCAGAGACCAAAGAAAAGAAGATCTCTCTCTCCACAAAGCTCATTCCAGAGTGACAGAAGAAGCATCTGCTCTACGATAATATTGGGGGACCTGAGTGTACCTCTCAGCATTGGACAGATCATCTAAACAAGAAATCAACAGAGTAACCATTACTCTTTCAGAAGAAGAGAAGAAATCTAGGGTGATTAGAGGGAGGAGTGGGGAGGGAGGGGGGATGAGGAGAGATTGGACAAGGGGCATAATAAGTACGATTTGTAACAATATATATGCTAGTAATATTGATTTGATCAACATATGTCAATGTTGAACACAAAAAATATGTGTAATCAAGTATAATTCAATAAAAAAAATTTTTAAAAAGATTCATATACAAAAGTTAATTGTATTTCTAAACATCATTAAGATACTTAAAAATGTTACTACCATTTATGTGGCAACAAAAACTACATACTCAACTGGAAATAAATTTCACAAAAGTTGTAAAAACCCGTATGCAGAAATTTGTAAAATTTTCCTGAACAATATTTTAAAAGATCCAGATAAATTAATAGATATTACATGTTTATGAATTGGAAGATTTAATATCATAATATCTCCCCAAATGTATCTAATGATTTAATACCACTCCCATCAAAACTCAATAGCATATTTTGCAGAACTTGACAACTTGCTGCTAAAATTTAAATGGAAGAACAAAAGCCCAAGAGGCCAAGAATACCTAAGAAAATTCAGAAGAAGGAAGGCAGGCTTGCTCTGCCAGATATCAAGATTTATCACAGAGCTTTAGGAACAGATACTGTGTAGTATTAGTGCAGGAGTAAACAAACCGGCCAGCAGAACAAATAGAGCATCCCCAAACAGACACTGTGTATATGAAATGTCCGTGCACAACACAGGTTGTCAACTGAACGGCAAACCAGAGGACAGAGAAGTGACTTTTCAACAAATGTACCTGGACTAATTGGTTATCCATATGGAAAAAATTAAATTATGTCTCTACCTCACATTATACACTAAAATCTGCTCCAGACAGATTAAAAACTATGTCAAAGCAAGTGTCAAAAGCAAAATTTTTTAATTTTTAAAAGAAAATATAGGTGAGAATTTCTGATCTCAAGATAAGGAAGGATTTTTAAAATAAAGTACAAAACGTGCTTAAAGACTGATATATGAGTATCTGAAAACATCATGAATAAGAACTTCTGTAGATCAAAAGGCAGTTAAGGTTGAGTGAAAATGTAAGTCAAAGTGTGAGAGTATATTTGCAAAACACATTACTGACAAAGAATTGGTATTAAGATGAGATTTTTAAAACACCTCAAATCAGTAAGAAAAACAAACCCAATGGGCAGAAGATTAAACAGCTGTTCCCAGAACAGAAAACACCTGCAGAGATACTGAGTGACACTAGTGATTTGCATGTGCAAATACAAACCACAACAAGATCCCAATTTATTGGCAAAAAGTGAGAAGTTTGACAATAGTAAGTATCCGAGAGTATGTGTCACCAGCTCTCTCATGTGGCCAATGGGAGTGTAATTTGGGACAATTGCTTCAGTGCAGTCTTACACATTTAAGCACTTGCATGCCCTGCCACCCAGCAATTTTACTCCTTGTATATATTTTACATACCCAAGACAAAAACTTGCATAGTCTACCAGAAGATATGCACAAAAACTTTCAGGGCAGCACTGTTCATCATGAAAAAGAAACTGGAAATAGCCCAAAAGCTCATCTACAGAAGAATGGATAAATAAATTGTGGTGTATTCACATACTGAATGCCATGCATCCATGAAAATTAATGATCTACAGCCACACCTGTATTCAGTGAATCTTAGCAGCTCAGGAGTGAAGGAGCCGTCTAGGAAGTGGGTCAGCAGTCCTAGCCACCTGAATGATGCCACGCAGATCAGAGATGAACTGCCCAGCAGAGCCTTTCTTCCATCCCTGCCCCAGAGAATTGAGAGTGAGATGGTGGTTTAAGACACCAAGTACAGAGGCAGTTTGTCACTCAGCGCTCGATAACCAGGGCTTTGCATTATTTTTACCCTCTCTATAACCTGTATGAAGACATCCACTGCTTTTCTTCTTCCTACATTTGTATGCCACTCCTCCAGTAGAGTAATTTGTTACCCACCCACCAAAAATACAGCTGGAGCCCTGGAAATCTGGGAGCACACAGTTTGTCATAAACACTGAGCCTAAAAGATTAAGTGGTGAAAAAAGAAAGCATTGAGCAGCACCTAGGACACTGGTAGAGTAGAACTACCACCGTTCCATTTTTGCAATGAGTAGGTATAGAGCTAGGGCTAGGGTCTGGAGGTCACAGACCCCTTGAGCCCATTTACAAACCCTTCACACAGAGGTCTACAAGCTAGGTAAGAGGAAAGAGGTCCTTGGAGACGTGGGTGAAGAAAGAATAGTCTTTATTCAGCACACATACATCTAAGAGCTAGGCAATCCAAAGAGAAACTGAGCAGCTGCCAGCAATGTAAACATGCTCTGTTTTTAGATGTGAGCTCTGCTGAGCTGCTGCTTCACACACTTAAGAACACACAAGAATAGCAACAAGCTAAAAGTTCCTAGGTGTGCATGTGCAGTAACTCCACTCCCACACAACTTGTTTACAAAGAATGTGCTGCACTGCCCCCAACCGGAAATGAGGCAAGGGGGCCTGACTAAACTGCTCTATTTTCCTCATAGTAGGTAATACCTAATGAGTGTTTAACATATTCTAGGTACAATTCCAATCACTTAAATGCTATTACTCATTTGATAGTCCACGAGGTTGGCACTCTTTTATGTTGATGCTGTAGCTGGGAAAGCTGGGAGCCGGGGAGGTTAAGGAACTTGCACCTGGTTACCCAGCTTATAAGTGGTGGAGCCAGGATTGGAACCCAAGCAGTTGGGCCTGGAGGCTGTGCCTTTAGCTCCTCTTCTGTATTGCCCATGCAGGACTGTGCATAGCCTCGATGGTCAGACAGACAGAAATACGGCCAGGTGCCAAAGCAGCAAGGGGAGTGAGAGCTGAAGTGGAGGGTTTGTGGGCTCCTCTAGCCTGTTATGGACCAGTCATAAATCAGAGTATTTGCATGCCCTATGACCAAGCAATTTTACTACTTGATATTTACCTAAGACAAAAATCTTGGAATTAAAGGTAACAAACTTTATTCACCCAGGAGAGGGAAGCCCAACTATACTGTGATTCTATGTATGGCATAATCTTCAGTGAGAAAATAAAACTTCATGGTGTGGGGGCCAGAAGCCAAGAAGCTGACACAGAATGTGTTCCTGAGGTGGAGACACCCATCCCACACCCAATACCCAGCACAAACCAAAGCAAAGCCACTATGAAAGGACACTTTAACAATCCAAGCACCATAAATTTCCCACAGTAAATGTAAGCCTTACTTAGGATCAGCTAAATACATTCACACACATAGGTACACAGAAACCTATAAGGAAACAATGCCATCAGGAGTGCAATTTTGCCTGATCGGGAAAGATTTGTTCCTTGAAAACTTTAGTTAATTGAAAAATCTGAGAGAAATTATAAAACAAGAATGATCAAAATGACTAAACAAATAAGTCTCATAAATCACAAACAGCAAATAATCCCCATAAAACAGTGGATTTAGAAAAGAACAAAATGGATTATTAAGAATCAAATCTAAGCTAAAGAGCTGATTGAATACAGTAGAAAAACTAGTAACCAAAAACAAATCTGAGGAAATCTACTGGAATATGGTGCAGTATACACAGAGATTATTAGAATGATAAGATCCAATGAACATCTGTGAGGGGTTCTAGAGGGAGAAAAGAGAGAAAATGGAACTGATAAGAGCTTTGAATTTTCCATTTTGTATTAAGTATATGTTCAGATAGAAGACTCTCAATGAATCTAGAGAAAGATTTTAAAACATCTATATATGGACATCTTATAGAAAAAATTCAGAACCCTAAAGACAAAAAAGGAAATTGTAAAACAACCCAGAGAGAAACAAAAGTTTACCTCCAAAGAAGAAAGTTTGGACTAACAGCAAGTTTCTGAACAGCCATGAAAGTGGCCTCAAACAGCAGAAAAACATCTTCAAAGCACTGAAAGAAAATAGATGCCAAACTAGAATTTTATATCCAGCTAAATTATTCTTCAAGAGTGAAATAGAGACATATTCAGATAGGCTGAAAGAGTTTACTGTGAAGAGTTCTTTATCGAAAATCTCTGAAGAGTATACTTAAGGAAGAAGAAAACTGAGTTCCAAACAAAGGAGTAATGCATAAAAAGACAGCAAATAAATTGGTAAAACCTGGAGATATCATGAGATAAGTACTGGCAGTAAACATCAATGGTATTAATAGTTATTACATTGGTAATGACAAAATGGAACTAAAATACTAGGCCATAATACCACATAAAATGGAAAAGGTGGTGATCAGGGTAAGCATATTCTGAGGTTCTTATAGCATCCAGAGAAGGGTAGGGCTTGACTCACTCTTTTTTGATTCAAGCATGTTAAAAAAAATAAGCATAATAATTAAAAGAATAGAGGTATTGTACTGAACCATATAAAATTGCCAAAATCTGACCAACATAATGGCAATTTCATATAGCTCAATCTAATACACTGGACAGCTTCAAAACCAGAAAAGACAAAATGGAGAGGTAAAAAACTCAATCATACCAATGGAAGGCCAGAAAGATAGTGGGGGAGGGAAGCAAATGAAAACCATGGAAAATGCTCCAAAAGAAGACAGAGGTTGAAGACTAAGTCCTCAAATTAAAAGGCAAACTCTCAGATGAGATGAACTGATTTTTGAATCTCCTAATTATAAGAACCACACTCACAATAAATTGATCCTAAACTCTGGTAGTTAAAAGGATAAAAAAGATAAAGTAAACAATTATTAATACATTTTGAACATTGCTGTAGCTGTATTAATATGCCAATTATAAACTTTAAGAAGTACAGAAGTAAAAAAAGTATTTTTAGGAATAAAGATGATGATAATAGGAAAAATTTACTGGGAATTAACCAGAAAGTTATAAAAACTCTGAAAGGCCATATAGGACAAACCCACAGCTAATATCGTACTAAATGGACAAAAATTGGAGGCTTTTCCTCTAAGATCTAGAACAAGACAAGGAGGCCCACTCTCCCCACTCTTATTAAACATAGTACTGGAAGTTCTAGCCAGTGCAATAAGGCAAGAGAAAGCAATAAAGGGCATCCAGATCAGAAAAGAGAAAGTCAAACTACCCCTATTTGCAGATGACATGATTTTATACATAGAAAATCCTAAAGACTCCACCAAAAAATTACTAGAACTAATAAATGAATTCAGTGTAATGGCAGGATACAAAATCAACACACAAAAATCAGTAGCCTTCCTATACACCAGTAAGGAAATAGCTGAAGAAGAAATCAAGAAAGTAATCCCATTCATAATAGCCACCAAAAAAAAATCTAGGAATAAATGGAAGACATCTACAATGAAAACTCAACAACACTTGTGAAAAAAAATTGAAGAGTACACAAATATATGGAAAGATATCCCATTTCATAGGAAGAATTAACATCATCAAGATGTCCATATTACCCAAGCTATCTACCCATTCAATGCAATCCCTATCAAAATACCAATGATATTCTTCACAGAAATATAAGTAAATGATCCTAAAATTTGTATGGAACCACAAAGACCCATATAGCTAAAGCAATCTTGAACAAAAAGAACAAAGTTGAAGGGATCACACTTGTGGACTTCAAAATATATTATAAAGCTACAGTAACCAAAAAAGTATGGTATTGGCATAAATATAGACAGATAGATCAATGGAACAAAATAGACAGCCCAGAAATAAATCCATGTGCTTACACCCAACTGACTTTCAACAAAGGTGCCAAGAATCTACAGTGGAGAAAGGACAGTCTCTTCAATAAATGGTGCTGGAAAAACTGTATATCTACATGCAGACGGTTGAAGCTAGACTCCTATCTCATCATACATAAAAATCAACTCAAAATGGATTAAAGACCTAAATTTAAGACCCAAAACTATGAAACTACTACAAGAAAACATAGAGGAAATGCTACATGAAATGGGCGTGGGCAGCACTTTTTTGAACAAGACTGCAAAGGCACTGGCAACTAAAGCAAAAATACACAAATGGGACTACATCAACTAAAAAGCTTCTTCACAGCAAGGGACACTGTCAACAAAGTGAAGAGACAACCTACAGAATGGGGAAAGTGTTTGCAAACTACGTGTCAGACAAGACATATCCACCATATGTAAGGACAAAACAACTCAATGGCAAAAACCCCCAAATAACCCAGTTAAAAAATGAGCAAAGGACCTGAACAGACATTTCTCAAAAGATGACATGCAAATGGCCAAGCACATGAAAAAATGCTCAAAATCACTAATCATCAGGGAAATGCAAATTAAAATCACTGTGAGATTTCACCTCTGGTTAGACTGGCTGTTATCAACAAGACAGAAAATAACAAAGCTGGCAAGGATGAAGAGAAAAGGGAACTCTCTCACATTGTTTTAGTTACTTCTGAACACGACTACCCTCCAAATGTCTGTGTCAAAGTCTTCTTGAAGTTTACTTCTAGGTTATTCATATTTCTTCCAGAATCATGAGTATTTAGACTTAATAAAGCAGTATGCTAATTTCCTTGCTTCCTGGTTATTCCTGCATCTCTTCCTTCCTTCCGGGTTTGCTTTTCCTGGCTGAATGGCATTATCTGAGTTTTTACTGCAGGTAACAGCTGGACTCAGACTGCCTTGCATGGGAAAGGGACTTACTAGCTTGTGTATTACAGGTTGTGTAAGTTCAGGGAAGTTTGCACTCCGTTCAGGTCCAGTTTCATTAGAATCCTGGGTGATTCAAACCATCAACGTGATTTTGTATTCCCTCAACCCTGTTTTTCTTCCCAAGTATCTCTAATTGGCTTTTTATGTAAGCACACACTATCATTTCACAGATCTCTCTGAAGATATTAATTAAACCCTCTAAAGGCCTTTTATGAGTGTTCTATTCATTTTATTTCCTTGGGGCTGGGGTAAAGGAAGGAGGCACAAGTGACAGGGGTCAGTGTGCAATGTGGGCCCAGGGCACACAGGTGCTGGTGGAGGTCTGCACGCAGGGCGAAACTGAGCCCTCCAGGGATCTGAAACCTATGCAGGGACAGGTGGCCAAGGCTGACTGCTCCCTGACAGCCCAACATCCCAAGGAAGGGAGCATCTCCTGGAGCCTCTGCCCACACTGGACTGTGTGGGGGCCGTGGCCTTGTGGCATATCTCTGTACACTGCAGCTGCTTCAGTGACAGGGAAGGACAGGATCTGCCTGGCTCCCCATTCTACGTGGTGGACTGGGTCTTCATGGCTATCCTGTATGTACAAATACAGTTCCAGCAAGTGTCCTGGTCACTCGTGGAGGCCAGGGTTCCTGCAGAGGCTTGCCTGGCCCCCATTTGTCCCCCCAGTGCAGCCTCTTCCTGTGGGAGGAGCTGGCTTTGTGTGAGCTGGAGTGTCACATCATGTAAGTGATGGGTTTTGTGGGGTGGCCTGGCTCCGCGGGGCCTTCACATTGCTCACCTGGGCAGCCTGGCTCTCTGGGATTCTCAGAGGCTAAAAAGAGAAGCAGAGTGGAAGGAGGAGAGCAGGGGACTGTCCAGGAAGACTCTGGGGAAGGGAGAACAGGAAGGAGGGTCAGGGATGGCCTACGTGAGCCCATATGAGCCGAGCAAGGGTCAGAAGCTGGGCCTCAGGAGCTCTGTCTGCCCAATGGACTGTTCTGGGCTCAGCACTTTCCATTAGTTATTCCAATTTGTCCTTGCAATGTCCTTGTCAGTTCTGTATTACTGTCCCATTTTACTGATAAGTTTGAATAACAGTGACACCGTGCCTGCCCTCACTGAGCTCAACCTTCAGTAGAAGAGATCAACAGAGCAAAACTAAAAAGTGGAAGGATGCCAGCGGGTGGCAGGTTGGGAAGCGGCTCCAGATCCAGAATGCCTGGGCTGAAATCACAGGCAGCTTCACTCTCTAGGCCTCAGTTTCCTTTTTCATGAACTGGTGTAATAACATGCCAACCCCTGAGTCATTACAAGGATGGAGTCACTACAAGCAAAGTGCTTAGATTAGTGCCTGTCTCAGGCACCCATCCCAACTTGTGCAGCATATGAGGTTCCTCATTGCCCAAGACGTCATTATGCGGCACATGACTATATCAGGGCAGAGGGGTCAGAAGGTCTTTCTGGAGGAGTTAATATAAGCTAGGACCTCGGGGATGAGTGGAATTTAGCAAGGCAAAGGCAGGAGAGAATTAGTAGGGATAGTAGGAAGAGCGGGGAGGAAGAGAATCCCAGGGGACAGAGATGCTGAGGAGTCTGCAGGACGAAAGAAGACTGTGGGTGGCACGGCAGAGAGCAGGAAGGCCACGTAGCCCCTTTAAGGTAAGCCAGCTTCATTCCATCCTGAGATCAAAGCAGCACCCTTGGAAGATTAAGGAAGGGAGTGATGGATGTCGTATTTGGGTGTTAGGAAGTGAAGTGTGGAGAACGGGAGGAAAGCGGGCAGCCAAGAGACAGGAGTGGTAGGAAGGCTGCAGTCATCTGGGGAGGGTTGACTGCAGGGGGAGGACCTGGCACCCCATCTGTGCAGGGGGTCTCCTGACCATCCCTGCACTACCCTCTCACTCTCCTTCCCCCAACAGGGAGGGGAGGAAGCCATTTCCTTGGGGTGGAGCTCGAGGGAGGAAAGGTAGGTTTGGGTGACAGCGAATAGGTTCAGAATCAACCTTGCGACTGTGAGGTACTTGTGCTAAGTTACCCAAGAGCAGATGCCGAGGAAATCGTCAGCTTTGTGAGTCTGGAGCTCAGCGGAGGTCCGGCCTGGACTTGGGTTTGGAGTCATGTGCACATAGGTGCTCATCACCACCAGGGGTTTGACGGGGTCAGCCAGAGAGAACAGAGGAGCAGAGAAGGCCCCCACAAGGACCCTAAGGTACACCACTCGCCTTTAGAGGAAAGATAGAGAAAAAGCACCTTCCAGGGCCACTGATAGGAGGAAAACCAGGAGGCGTGTCCAGATCCAAGGTGAAGAGAAGCAAGAGGGGATGGCAGCCAGTGCACTGGCAGGCGGGGTGGAGCAAGTCTGCAGTGGGACCACTGAGGGTGGCCGCAGGAGGGTGTTCCTGAGGATTTGAGAGGGAGCTTCAGGGCGGGGAGGGGGGCAGAGCCAGCATCCATGGCAGAGAGTGTGGTAGAAATCCCCAACAGTCCAATTGGCAGCAGAGTGGTGGGGAAGAGGGTGAGCAACATGACAACAGGGAGGAGGAGATGAAAGTGGGCTGGGTGGACTGTCACCAGGGCTGGAGGAGTCATGGTTGGGAGGCAGCACCAGGACACATGGACTCAGGACTCCACAGCAACTCAAACAGATCCAGCACAATGGAACAGAGAACCTAGTAATGAACGCTCTCTCTCCAGTCACAATAAAAGCCAAGACCACATGATCTAATGAGTGAATTTTTTCCTAGTTCTTGGCTAGGAAATCTCAAACTCATACAAAGTACCTTACATCAATCTACAACCTGGTCAGGGTCTCAACAGCATTGGGAGGTGAGGGTTAAGAACTGACACTGGCTCTGCAGTGGCATCATACTTTGTGACACATTAACAGCCCTGCTGGCAATTTCCTTTGGCCCCACTCACCTTCTCTGCATTCAGGGGATGGCAGAAATAGAAAGATAACGACACTAGTTCTGCCTATGTTTGAAGCATCAAAGGAGAGTTTGGAACTGATAACAGACATAATAGACAAAACCATCTGAGGTTTGGGTTTTTGAGCATCAGAAATCAGAATCCTGTCAGACCCAGGCATAGAAAGTCTATTCAATAGTCATAAATGACTTATGTGACCCTTCAGAGCTATTTACACCTGTTCTCCCACACTCAGTCTCAGATGCATGGATCATGAAACAGAGCATTTTTTCCAGTTGCATGATACTATGTCAACCACCCTCCACTTTTTTGACCCAGATACAACCTCAGAATTTGGTGGTGAGAATGTTGAGAAACCCTTACCTGTCTGAAGGAAGTCTGAATTGATAAACTCCAGAAATACAGAAAGCACTTAAAAACCCATAAGATAATTCAGTAAAAGAAAATAGCAAAGAACAACCACGGGCAATCCACAAAAGGTGAAAAGCAAATGGCCCACATGCATAAGACACTAAACCTCACATGCAATAAAGCAATTCAGATTAAAGACAAGATTGGGACATTGATAGGCATCTATCAAACTGGCAAAAATGAGAAGATTTAAGACACTCAGTGTATGAAGGAAAACGTTTTGGAAAAAAATTTAGCAATAGCTGTCAAAGTTTTATACCCTCCAGAAAGAACAAGGTGAGGTACTTGGTTTATCACAGATTAAGAAGAAGCAGCAGCAGCTGTAGTGATGAAGACAGTGAGGTGCTCACACACAGATAAGTGACTGAGCCATGGACAGACTGGAAAGCCCAGGACTCAACACACATCTGTGAAAATTTTATTGATGACAGAACTGATGTCAAATCATCTGAAGATTCCTCCCTGGGAAACCTGTGTAGCCTAAAGGAAAACTCCCAAGAAACTGATGACTGGGTTCCCCAGTTTGACAGCTCAACCATATGAGGTCTTCACGATGTTCATGGGAAGATTAGTATTATCTCTTAAATCCACTTACCACAAACTTTTTGAAGTATGCTTGTATAAATTCTTTGAAACCTACAGTCGACCAGCCCCACCATAGACTTAGAGATCCCATTCAGCTTCTTCACGGTCCCACTTTTCAACATAAGCAGCAATCAGGGCTCACCAAACACTCGAGGCAAAAATCCCCAGGAGAAATAGGAATGAAGACAATCATACAGAAAAAGCCAACCTGAGAAAACAGTTCATGGCATAGATGGAACCTGCCCCCTCCCCCCAAAATCTGTAGTTAATATCTCCACAGAAATAAGAGAAGGGAGTATACCTATGAATCAATTATATAAGTTTTTTTAAAAAGAGCTCACTGGGAGGAAAAGGAGCTCTTTGAAATTAAAATTATGAGAGTAGAAATTAAAATCTCCATGGAAGCCACCCACTGCCTTCACAGAAGGTAGGACCCAGCACCACCTGCCATGACCAGGAATGCAAAGGTGGGAAAAGGCCTGGGTAGCCCTCCCCTCTCACATACATAAAACAGGACCTAGAACTGCCTGCCACAGGAAAACCACACACGGCTTCTGCAAAAGTGGCTGATGACTGCCACTACCACAGCTTCTACCACTGCAAGGATGACTAGGCACCACAGTAGCAGCCACAACCACCAAACAGGTGGTCCACTGCATATTCAACTGCATTGATGTAGTGAGAGTCACCAGAGGAGCCTGGGAAAAGGGGAAGAAGCCTTTCTCCTCAAAGTCCATTCAAGAGTAATAGAAGTAGCAGCTGATCTACTAGATGACCAGAAATCAATGTAGAAATATGAAAAAAGTAAGAAAATATGACAACACCAAAAGAATACATTAATTCTCAATTACCAGACCCTATAGAACAAGAAACCTTTAAAATGACTGAAAAGTAATTCTGAGTAACAATCTTAAGGAAACTCAATGAGATAAGACTCAGGCAACAAAATGAAATAAGAAAAAATATCCAGGATATGAAGAAGGAAATTTACAAAGAGATTAATACCTTTAAAAAGAATGTAGTAGGGCCAGCCCCATGGCTCACTCAGGTGAGTGTGGTGCTGTTAGCACCAAGGCCATGGGTTCAGATCCTATATAGGGATGGCAGGTGTGCTCACTGGCTGAGCATGATGCGGACAACACCAAGCCAAGGGTTGCGATCCCCTTACTGGTTAAAAAAAAAAAAGAAGAAGAAGAAGAATGTAATAGAACTCCAGGAACTGAAGGATTCATTCAACAAAATAAAAAACACAACCAAGAGCTTAAGTAACAGGTTAGAGCAAGCAGAAGAAAGAATCTCTAATCTTGAGGACAGTCCTTATGAAATTACCCAGGCAAACAAAAAATCAGAAAAAAATAATTTTGAAGAATAAAGAAAGTCTAAGAGAGTTAGCAGACAACCTTAAGCACACAAACATCAAAATCTTGGGTGTTCCAGGAGGGGAGGAGAAAGGTAAAGTCATTGAAAATCTATTCAATGAAATAATAACAGAAAACTTCCCAGGTTGAGAGACACAGACCTTCAGATACAGGAAGCTCAAAGGTCCCTAAACAGAGTCAATCTAAAAAGATCCTCTCCAAGGCATATTATAATCAAAATGGCAAAGCTCAAAGATAAAGAGATAATTCTAAAAGCAGCAAGAGAAAAGCATCAAGTCACCTATAAGAGAGTACCCATCAGACTAACAGCAGACTTCTCAACCGAAACTTTATAGGTGAGAAGAAAATGGGATGATATATTCAAAACACTAAAAGAAAAAAGTGCCAGCCAAAAACACTATACCCAGCAAGGCTATCCTTCAGAAATGAGGGAGAAATAGTGTATTCCCCAGACAGACAAAAACTGTGAGAGTTCATCACCACATGACCAGCCTTGAAAGAAATTCTCAAGGGAGTCCTGCCTCTGGAATCCAAAAAATGGATAATCACTACAACAAACCCACATGAAAGAACAAAACCCACTGATAAAACACAAATGAAAATGGAAAAGAAAAAAGAAACTAGATCTTACCACTCCAAAAAGAAACAAACATCTAAGAAGTATAATAAATGGGGAAGAAAGGAACACAAGATAGTTAAAACATCTAAACAAAAAGTGATAAAATGCCATGAGTAAGACAACATCTCTCAATAACAACCCTAAATGTGAATGGATTAAACTCCCCTCTCAAAAGACACAGACTGATGGATTGGATTAAAAAGCTAGACCCAACTATATACTGTCTTCAGAAGACTCACTTTACCTGTAAAGAAGCACACAGACTAATAGTGAAGGAATGGAAAAAGATACACAAAGCAATGGAAACAAAAAATGAGGAGTAGCTATTACATCAGATAAAACAGACTTTGACCAAAATCCATGAAAAGAGGAAAAGAAAGCCATGATATAAAGATAAAGGGTTCTATCCAGCAAGAAAACATAACAACCTTAAATATACATGCACCCAACATCAGAGCACCAAGATGTATAAAGTAAACGCTATTAGACCTAAAGAAAGAGATAGATCCCAACATGATAATAATAGCAGGGGACCTGAGCACCCCTCTCTCAGCACTGGACAGATCAACTAGGCAACAAATCAACAGAGAAACACAGGATTTAAACCACACTTTAGATCAACTAGACCTGGCAGATATCTATAGAACATTTCATCCAACAACTGCAGAATATCCATTCTTTTCATCAGCACATGGACCATTCTCCAAGATAGACCACATGTTAGGTCACAAATTAAGACTCAACAAATTTAAAAACATCAATCATTTCAAGCAAATTTTCAGACCACAGCATATTAAAACTAGTAATTAATAACAAGCATAACTCAGGACACTATATGAATACATGGAAATTAAAGAACAGGCTTCTTAATGACCTATGGGTCTGTATTAGTCTATTTCTGTTGCTTATAACAAAATACATGGAACTGGGTGATTTCTTAGAAAAAGAAATTTATTGCTTACAGTTTCAGAGTCTTGGAAGTCCAAAATCCAGGGAACGAATCTGGTGAAGGTCTTGGTGGTGGCAATAGTGATCCACAGGTCTCACATGGAAGAAAATGGCAGAGCAGATAGAGGGATAATTCCTCATGCACCTACCTTTTAAAGCCATCAGAACCACGCCGCTGACCACCATTATTAATCCATTCACTACGGCATGGTCCTGCAATCTTGCCACCTCTTCACGGCCCCATCTTTCCGTTATCAAATAGGATTTCCCACCCTCAACAGTTACAGTGGGGATTAAGCCTCAGTGAGGTTGTGGGGTGCATCCAATCTACAGCAAGGCCCAGAAAGAAATTAAATAGGAAATCAAAAAGTTTCTTGAAACCAACAAAAATAAAGACACATCATACCAAAACCTGTGAGATACTGCAAAATCAGTACTAAGAGGGAAGTTTGTTGCAATTAATGCTTACATTAAAAAGATAGAAAGATTTCAAGTAAATAATCTAACACTACACCTCAAAGAAATAGAAAAACAAGAACAATCTAATCCCTAAGTTAGTAGACAGAAAGAAATAATTAAGATCACAGCAGAACTAAATGAAATGCAAAAACCAATACAAAAGATCAATGAAACAGAAAGTTGATTTTGGAGAAGATAAACAAAATAGACAAACCATTAGTTAGGTTAACAAAAAAGAGAAGACCCAAATAAAAATCAAACGAAATAGGAGACATTACAATCAATACCACAGAAATACAAAGAATCATTAGAGACTATTACAAACAACTATAAACCAACAAATTAAAACCTGGAGGAAATGGATAAATTTCTGGACACATACAAACAACCAAGACTGAACCAAGAAGAAACAGAAAACCTGAACAGACCAACAACAAGCAATGAGACTGAAGCTATAACCAGCAGTTTCCTAACAAAGAAAAGCCTAGTAATTGAAGGCTTTACCTCTGAATTCTGCCAAACCTTTAAAAAGGAAATAACACCAATTCTCTTACATTCATCATCCCTTCATGATAAACTCTTAACAAATTAGATAGAAGGAAAGTATCTCAACACAATAAAAGCCATATACAACAAACCCACCATCAATATCATTCTGAATTAAGAACAGAACAAGACAAGGATGCCCACTATCACCACTCCTATTTAACATAGTGTTAGGAGTACTAGCCAGAGCAATCAGGCAAGAGAAAGAAATAAAGGACATCCAGATTGGAAAAGACAAAGTCAAAATGTCCCTGTTTGCAGATGACATGATCCTCTATATGGAAAAACCTAAAGACTCTACCAAAAAACTCTTACAGCTGATTAATAATTTCAGTTATGTCACAAGATACAAAATCAACACCCCCAAATCAGCACTGTTTTTATTCTCCAATAATGTATGAGCAGAAAAAGAAATCGAGAAAAAAAGCCCATTTACAATAGTCACCAAAAAAATAAAATACTTAGGAATCAATTTAACCAAGGAGGAGGAAGAACTCTACAACAAGAACTACAAAACACTACTGAAAGAAATTAAAGATGACACAAAAAGGTGGAAAGAAATTCCATGTTCTTCAATTGGAAGAATTAACATTGTGAAAATGTCCAAAGCTATCAACAGATTCATTGCAATCCCCATCAAAATACAGATGACATTCTGCACAGAAATAGAAAAAACAATCCTAACATTCATATGGATCAACAAAAGACCACAAATAGCTAAGGCAATCCTGAGCAAAAAACAAATAAATAAATAAAGCCAGAGGCATAGCACTACCTGACTTCAGAATATACTACAAAGCTATAGTAATCAAAACAGCCTGGTACTGGCATAAAAATAGACACTCCAACCAAGGGAACAGAATAGAGAACCCAGAAATTAATCCACATACTTACAGCTAACTGATCTTTGGCAAAGGCAACAAGAACATACATTGGGGAAAAGACTGCCCCTCTAGTAAATGGTGCTGGGAAATTTGGACATCCATGTGCAGAAGAATCAAACTAGACCCGCACCTCTTGCCATATACAAAAATTAACTCAAACTGGATGAAAGACTTAAGTATAAGACCTGAAATTACAAAACTACTAAAGGAAAATGTAGGTGAAACACTTCAAGAAGTAGGATTGGGCAAAGACTTTATGAATAAGACCCCAAAAGCACAAGCAACAAAAGAAAAAATAAATACATGGGATTATATAAAGCCAAAAAACTTCTGCACAGAAAAGGAAACAATCAACAGAGTGAAAAGACAACCTACAGAACAGGAGAAAATATTTGCAAACTATACATCTGACAAGGGATTAATATCCATAATATACAAGGAACTCAAACAACTACACTGTAAAAAACCAAATAACCCAATTAAAAAATGGGCAAAGGAGCTGAACAGACATTTTTTGAAGGAAAACATAGAAATGGCCAACAGGTACTTGAAAAAATGCTCAACATCACTAATCATCAGGGAAATGCAAATTAAAGCCAAATTGAAATACCATCTCACTCCAGTTAGACAGGCTATAATAAAAAAAAATCAGAATAACAAATGGCAAGGATGTGGAGAAAGGGAAAGTCTTCTACACTGTTGCTGGGACCATAAATTAGTGTTGCCACTATGGAAAACATTATGGAGGTTTCTCATACCACTACGGATAGATCTTCCATACAATCCAGCAACCCCACTTCTGTGTACGTAACCAAAGGAATGGAAATCATCAAGTCAAAAGGATACCTGCATTCCCATGTTCACCACGGCTCTATTTACAATAGCCAAGATATGGAACCAACCTTAACGTCCATTGACGGATGACTGGATAAGGAAAAAGTGGTGTGTGTATACACACACACACACAATGGAATAATACTCAGCCATGAAAAAGAATGAAATTCTGCCATTTGCAGCAACATGTATGAGCTTGGAGAAAATTCTAAGTGAAATAAGCCAGGCACAAAGGGAAAAATACTGCATGTCCTTGCTCATAAGTGGGAGCTAATAGAGAAAGAAATTTGCTGACTGTTTTCTCAATGGAATATTACTCAACCATAAAAAGGGAATGAAATTCTGCCATTTGCAGCAACATGGATAAGTCTGGAGAAAATTATTGTAAGTGAAATAAGCCAGACAAGGAAAGAGAAATACCACATATTCTCACTCATAACTTGGTGCTAAGAAAGAAGAAAAAAAAAGAAAGAAAGAGAAGACCACAACAATACATTGAACTTTCAGAAGGAGAGAACAAACCTAAAGATACTAGAGATGGGGGGGGGGAAAGGGGGGGGGGGGGGGGGTTGGGGAGAGTTCAGTGGGGGACACAGGGAATAATTGCATTTTGAGGTTGTGGACGTGCTGATAGCATTGATCTGCTCACCACATCTTGGACACAGGTGCTGACGGTCAGCTCTGTGCACCACGAATATGTATAATCAATAAAAATGAAAAAAAAAATTGAGAATTGAACAAAATGGGCTGTTGATTAAAAAAAAAATTTTTTAAATCTCCATGGAAGTTTTGAAAAAAAACAGTTGAGGAAACTTCCCAGAAAGAACAAAAATCCAAAACGATGAAAAGAAGGTGAATAAAATACAAGCAAATTAGAAGCATATTAACATAAAATTTCAGAGTGCTGGTGACAAAGAGAAGATACTAAAAGCTTTCAGAGAAAGGGTGGGGGAGGAAAGGTAATATGGAAAGGGTCAGAAATCAGAATGTCCCCAAAATCAGACATCTCAAAAACGACATTAGAATCTAGAAGAAAATAGAAAATTGAGGGAAACGGATTTCCTGCCTAAAATTCAACAACCAGCCAAACTATCATGAGTCAGGGAGGGTAGAATGAAGACATTTCGAACACGCAAAGTCTTGTATAATTTCCAGTTCACGCATGTTGTATTGGGAGGCCGTCAGAGGACTTGCTCCACCAAAGAGAAAAAGTAAGCCAAGAAAGAAAGAAGCCAGATATAGAAAATGGGATAAAACTCAAAAGAAAAGGGCAAGGAAGCTCCCCAGAAGACGGTGCAGGGAGATCCCAGGGAGGCAGCCGGGAGGTTGGTTCAGAACAGCCAGGCCAGGCCGGAGCAGGCAACGAGCAGGGAGATGGTAGAACGCTCGACCACGTGTACATTAAAACGACTGGGGACGAACTTGAGAGTGAACTAGTGATAGATAAGCAAAGATTAACTCAAGACAAGTATTAAGTTCTAGAATATTCAAGTTACTGGAGAAGAGAAAGGTAATCCTAGCATGCTATGTGGCTCCATTCTGAACATTCTCCTGGGAGAATGGGGGAGGGGCCAGAGGGTGTGGGGGGAGGGGCGGTAGGGCGAGTGGGGGTGGCGGGGACGTGGAGGAGAGCAGCGAGCTCTTCCGGCCTGGAGGGAAGGCCACCGAGGAGTCTAAGACGCGGAACTGAGTAGTGGTGTGCGCACGTGGCTGGGAGAATGGGACTAGCGCTGGGAGACGCGGCCCGCACCGAAGAGAGCGGTCGTCCTCGGGTGCGGAAAACCGGGAAGGACCGGGCGGCGGCATCGAAACCTGCCGACGACGCTCCTCCGGGTGGCGCACCCTAAGCAACGCAAGACCGCCACGAGTGAGCAGCAGACAGAAGGCGAGGCCGGGAGACCAGGCCGCAGGCGCCAGGAACGCGGGGGCGCCCTGGGAAGCTGCCCGGGTCTCGCTCCTCACGAGGACCCTCGGGCGGGCGGAGGGACGGGGTGCGGTGGCCGGGCGGAGCCCACCCTCGCCAGGCCGGCCCTGCGGGGCCCCTGAGTGATGGGGCCAGCGGGACTTGGACGTGTTGGGGTTTCCAGGGAGAGACGTAGCGGGTCAGGATGGGCCTGGAACAGCGGCAAATCTATCCCACTCCCATGGGCGGAGAGGGGAGAAGCGACACTGGCCTCGGCCAGGGGGACGGGGGAGCGTCCCTCCTTAGAGGTGACAGCGGAAGACGATGAGGAGGGGGATGAAGTCCGGCAGCAGAGGTGGGAAGACGAGGGACAAGAGAGTTGTCGCCGGCCCCTCTGTTCCCGCTGGGACAAGGCTAACCCTAACCATCCCCGGGGACACTGGGCACCCTGCTTTCCCGCCATTGTGTCCTCTGCAGCGGGCTCCGGAGTCTGGAGGTTAGGACGACTACCGGAGACCCTTGGGGGAAGGGGACGGTGGGGGGGCTGGAGGGCTGGGGACTGGGGGATGGGGACTAGAGGGACAGGGGATGGGGACTAGAGGAACTGGGGGATGGAGGGCTAGAGGAACTGGGGATGGGGGATGAAGAGACTGGGGGGCTGAGGGGGTTGGAGGCTTGGAGGCTGATGGGGCTGGGGGGCTGGGGTCACCTGTGGGTCACAGCCCACACAAGCCGAGAGGAGCCCCCCTGGGCAGCTGCGCTCCACTCCACTGGCCCCTCTTAAACTGCGGTTCGTCGGTGTGGTGCGTGATTGGACAGGAGGGAGCCAGGGGCGGGGCCAGGGCGGGGCCAGGGCGGGGAGGGCCTGGCGACTCCGAAGGTCATTGGGCTGCTGTTCTGCCTGTCAAGTGGGGCCTGCCATGGGGAGCCTCAGTGGTAGCGTCAGCTTGATGGATCTACCTGATCCTCACCAGAGAAACCGTGTGATCACAACCAAGGGCAGCGGAAGGAGGTGCGGTGCCGGGGCGGACCCACAGGAGGACTGGACGGGAGGGGGGTCGGGGTGGAACCTCCGCGCAGCCTGCAAAGGTTCGGGGCCCAGAGAGGGGCCTGCGAGCGGGGCACAGAGGTGTCAGCGAGGACGGGACCCCATGTCCTCTCAGAGTCATCTGAAACCGGGGTCTGCATAACGCCATTCCAGTCGGACTCTTGGTGGTGGTTTTGTTTCTTTTCTTTAGATAAAATCAACTGCATTGAGGTGTGGTGTACATAGGATAAAATGCACCCATTTTAGACTGCAGAGCGCTGTTTCGATGGGCGTGTGCACGTGGGTGACTGCCTCCACCATGAGGACGTGCACACTTTCAGTGCCTCATACAGGCTCCTTGCAGCTGACTGCCCTCCCCACCTCTGCCCAAGACAGCCCCTGATCTGCTTTTCACCCCTACAGATTATTTCTGCCTGTTCTAGAATTTTGTATGAATGGAATCATACAGTATGTACTCTTTCGTGTCAGGTTTCTTCTGCCTGACATCATATTGTTGAGGTTCATCGGTGTTGTAGGATAAATCAGTACAGTAGTCCCCCCATATCCGCGATTTCAGTTATCCGTGGTCAACAGCAGTCTGAAAATATTAAATGGAAAATCCCCAAAGTAAACAATTCATAAGTTTTAAGCTGTACACCGTTTTGAGTTGCAAGATGAAATCTCACACCATCACACTCCACCTTGCCTGGGACCAGAATCATCCCCTCCTCCAGAGTCAAGCTCCCTGCCAGTTACTTAGCAACCATCTCAGTTATCAGATCTGTCATGTACCACAGCGCTTGTGTTCAAATAACCCTAATTTTACTTAATAATGGCCCCAAAGTGCAAGAATGTGATGCTGGCATATTTTAATAATTATTTTACTATTAGTTCCTGTCATTAATCTCTGGCTAATTTATAAATTAAACTTTATCTTAGGTATGTGTAGGAAAAACATAGTATACGTAGGGCTTGGTACTATCTGTAGTTTCAGGCATCTGCTGAGGGTCTTGGAACATATTCCCCTCTGATAAGGGGGAACTACTATAATTTATAACTTTTTATTGCGGAGTAGTATTCCACTGCATGAATATACCGCAGTGTATGTATCCATGCACTGGTTGGTGGGAATTGGGGTTGTTTCCAGTTTGGGATATTATGAATAAAACTTCTGTTGACCTTCATGTCCAAGTCTTTGGGCAGAGACGTGTTTTCATTTTATTGCAGTAAATACCTCCAAGGGGAATTTCTGGGTCAAATGTCAAGTGTTTTTTAACTCTGTAAAAAACGATCGAACTGTTTTCTAAAGCAGTTATATGAGTTTACATTCCCTCCAGCAGTGTATCGGGGTTCTAGTTGCTCCACGTCCTTATCAACACTTGGTATTGTTGATCTTTTCTTTTTAGCCATTCTAGTGTCCCTGGAGTGGTGTGTCATTGTAGTTCTAAGTTGCATTCCCTTGATTAATAATTTGCTTACTGGATTTTTTTAAATAAGTGTTTTTATTTTAGAATAGTGCTAGACTCATAGAAAAATGTGAAGATAGTACAGAGAGTTCTCATATATCCCAAATCCAGTTTACCCTATTAACATCTTACATTAGTATGGTACATTTGTCATTATTAGTGAACCAGCATTGATACATTATTATTAACTAAAGTTCATAGCATTTTTTAGCTTTCCTTAGTTTTTACCTATGTACTTCTTCTGTCCGAGGATTTTATCCAGGATACCACGTTGAAATTAGTCATGTCTCTTCCTGGCTATGACAGTTTCTCAGACTTTCCTTGTTTTTGATGACCTTGACAGTTTTGAGTACTGGTCAGGTATACAGCAGAATGTCCTCTATTGGAAATTGTCTGATGTTTTTCTCATGATTAGAATGGGATTATGTATTTTTGTGAGGAAGATCACAGAGGGAAAATTCCATTCTCTTCACATCCTGTCAAAGGTAATGCTACCAACACAACATGTCACAGCTGGTGTTGACCTCGATCACCTGGTTGAGGCAGTGTTTATCAGGTTTCTCCACAATACAGCTACTCTCCCCCCTTTCTATACCATGCTCTTTGGCAGTCACAATGCACAGCCCACACACGGGGAGGGGGAGTTGTGCTTCATCTCCTCGCAGGGGAGAATCCACTTCAGTTATTTGGAATTCTTCTGTATGGGAGATTTATCTACTCTCCCCCATGTAGTTATTTATTCAATCATTTATTTGTATTGGTATGGACTCCTAGATACTTATTGTATACTTTGGGTTATTATCTAATACCTAATTAGATTATTTAGCTGTAATTATTTTGTTACTTTAAGTTTCTAGCTTTGGCAATGGAAGCTTTTTCAGTTGGCTCCTAGGTCCTTTGTGCACTCCTACCATGTGGCTTTAGTTTAGTTTGGTTTTGAGCACCTCCTCTCTTCCCAGTATCCGGATGGTTCGTGCTTATTTTGGCACGTTCTCTATCCTTATCGGGTGCTTATGCGCTCATTAGCCATACCCATAAATCCTTTCGTGAAGTGCCTGTTCGAAACCTTTACCATGTTATTACTGGGTCGACTTTCCATTACCGAGTATAAGGGTCCCTTACATGCTGCTGCTGCAGGTCCTCGGTGGGAATGTGTGCATTGCACGTGTCTTCTCCTGGCCTCTGCCTGTGGCTTGCTTTCTCATTTACTCAGCAGTGTCTTTCAAAGCACAGAAGAGTTGAATGGTGGTAAAGCCCAGCGTCTCAGGTTGAGAGTCCCAGAAAGCCAATTCTGAGATGGAAATTAGAGTGCAGGAAGTTTATGACGGGTGCCTTTTAGGGGTGTGAGAGGAAAGCAAGCAGAACTGGGCGGTCTCAGTGCCATGTCCCAGCTGACTCCAAGGGATGTTCTGAGGATAAGATGGCACGTCAGCACTGTCCCAGGTTGGGTCAACAGAGCTAGGCCTTGATGTCCCCCCATTGAACAGTCACAAGTGCTGACTGCCCTGGAGAAGCATGAGCCCTGGGTAGGGGCTCTCTTCAGCCGAGACTGTCTCTCAGGGGCCTGCAGCTGTCTGTGAGGGCCAAGGGTGTCTGCCAGTGACAGTTCCCACAGCTGGGGTCATAAATCCTTTATTTCTGAAGGAGGGGTTGAGTTACTGCATAAAATTTATCAGTGTTTTCTTGTATAATTCATGTGTTTTTTGTGTCCCATTTAATAGATCTTTGTGTACTCCAAAGTCGTGAAGTTTTCTTATATTTTCTTCAGGAAGTTTTATAGTTTTAGCTTTGCCTTTAGCTGAATAGACAGAACAGTAGGTAGGAGAGCACTGTGACTGCCCAGGTTCCTTGCCCAGACCCCCAGTCACCACTGCGTGGCCCGTCTCACTCCACCTATGTCACCAGCCCTCAGCACTGGCTCTGAGAAGCCATCCCAGGCACCTAACCTGCAAATATTTCCTTTTACATGTATCTGTAAAAAGTAAGGACTCTTTTTAAAAAACATAACCATAATGGCGATGTCTAAATAAAAGAAATGAAGAGGATCCAGTTAAGAGAAGGGGATCGAATATACAAGAGAGCGACGAAATAGGTGCTAGAAGAGGAGGAGAGAAGAATGTGAGAAGCAAGGTTAAAAGGACTGGTTTTAGGCAAAAGGAGAGGACTCTTTTCTATGGCAGCAGTGAGGAAGGAAGAGATGTCCACAGAGAGAGACCAGTCTGCATATTCGTCACTGGAGTTGTCATCTAGTGGTTTCTATTCTCTTCGCAAAGCAGCAGGTAAAAGCTGAGACTGAGGAAGCGGTGGGAAAGAGGTGTATGAGTCTGGGTAACCAGCACTTGGGGCTGGGACAAACTCCCCGTGGCTTTCCTCAGTCAAGGTTTGCCTCCCACTCACGGAAGTCCCCGTGAGTTTCAGCTTCCAGCACTTGAAGCACATGCCCCCAAGTCACCCTCACTCCCATCTCATTGGCGGACTCTAGTCCCACAGCCTCGGCCCAAGTGCAGGTGCGGTTAGGAGCCTGGGGTAGTACCCACGCACCAGGGGTACAGGGGAGCACCCGGACTCCAGGAGAGCATGGGTGGGGGAAAACCCAGACACCGGGGGGGGGGGGCATGTGAGGGGAGTACCCGGATACTGGGTGTGGACCAACTTTTTATCCCACAGGAGGTTTGTACTGGAAGATTGTCCTGGAACTTCGATAACATGCACACACAAGCGTACACTTTTTACAAAAGCAAAGATGTCGTAGTGCAGACTCTGGAATGCTTGTGCCTGGGTTGCAAATCTAGCCCCACTACTCACTATAGAAGAGATACTTTTAAAAGTTTATGGAAAGATTTGTATTCTCTTTCAATTCTATTTTTCCTTGAACTTTTGAAGTACCCTCATATGATCTTGGGCAAGTCACTCAATGACTCTTAAGCCTTCAGTTATCCATCTAAACCATGGAGACTAGTAATGGCACTTGTGTTAAAGAGATTTTTTCTGAGGATAATTTGAAATAATGGATGAAATAATGAAACAATAATAGACAATATTGTTTATAGGCAAACAATAGGTGTTAATTATTATTTTTATGAGCATATTTAAGTGATATTATCTGAGAAATCCAAGAATAAAAAAATTAAGAAAAATCCTGTTACAAATTTAAATACAAAAAGCTAAATTATTTCTTGCATACCATCAATGATGAACAACATGGCAGAATGAGCTAACATAGATACTGCAGACACACAGGCACACACAGAAATGTTGGAAAATGTACAATATAAGGCTGACCTTGAAAGACAAAAAAGGAATCCCTATGCATCATTAATAAAAACATTTATGTGATGATGGCCTATATAAATATTGGTTCAGAAACATTAGAGGATTGAGGTAGGAGTTTTAATTCCCTCTCTGAAATGAGGACTTGCTCTTGTACCCCCACATTTGAGAGCCTTTGTTTAAAAGCTGGGACCCTGGAAAAACTGCCCTTCACTGAAAAAGGAGACTAAAATGAATCAGCCCTGCAACCCAGGAAGCAACGGGGAAGCTTAAGTCCACTTAGGCTCTGGGCAAAATAATTCTAGGTTCCTAAGCATGGTGTTGAGTCCAAATTTATATAAACCATATTTTGCAGAAATGTTAAAAAGAAATTACAGATTTTTAAAAATCTTAACCAACATCTGTTAAATTCATGGGGTTAACTAGCTGAAGAAGACAAAAATTTTCTCTCTAGCAATACTTTCACAACACAGAGCATGAGAATTCCCAAAGGAAAAAAATTCTTGATGAGGATGAGCTCATAAGTGAAAACTACAAATCACAAGGCCAATACTGCTTTATCTATACCCCTGCTCCCTTCCTCAGACAGGATTCTTTTGAAGCAAACCCAAAGCATCACACCATTTCAGTAAGAAATATTTCAATATATATACATGTAAAAGATAAGGGCTCATATAAAAGACAATAAAGTGAGTCTCTGAATGAGCAAGTCACCTGGAAGAAAAAAGAATATCAAGAAATTGAAATAACAAATCAATCTGAAGTATCAAGTAACTATGCTTATTATTATTAATGAGATAAACTAGAATGCATAAGCAAAAGCAGGAAAATTTGAAAGTGAACAAAAACGTGGATTTAAAAACAAAGCAAGTACTGCTGGAAAAATGCAAAAATAATTTTCTCATAAGCCTGTTTTGTCCTTGAAGTAATATTTTGTCTTTGAAACAATATTTGCTTGTTACACTAGTCTGGCCTCTAATCACTACTTGCATTTTTGGCTTCTGTAACCGAGCTTGATTATCTGCCTTGACCACATGAATTCCAAGAAATGAAACTTACTGCTATGCTAGCCTCGTAAATGCCAAAAAACCAAAATGTAAAAACCCTGGCAGAGTCTGCCTATAAAAGCTTTGTGAGACCTAAATTCAGGGTCCAGATTTTCAATCATTAGTTTGTCTGGGCCCACTGGTGTAATAAAATACCTGACTGTCCAACCCTTTGAGTGTCAATCGCTTCTTGCTGAGTCTATTTCCATAACAATACAACTTCTAGAAATAAGTGTAATTGCTGAAATTTAAAATTAAATTGATATGACATAGCTTAAAGGTAAAGAATTCAAACATATTGCAAATCCATAGACAAAGAGATGAAAAATATGAAAGAGGTTAAGAGACATGGAGGAGGAAATGAAAGGATTCAACATACTCTTAACAGGAGGGAGAAGAGGCAAAATTCAAAGAGAAAATAGCTGAAAATTCTCTGGAATTGAGGTAAGGCTTGAAGGCTCACATGGGAGAATCAAAGATTATGAGCAGGATAAAAGTAAATAAGTTTACACACAGACATTGGGTAATAGAAACTGCCAGAAACAAAGGGCAAAGAGAAGCATAATAGCAACCAGACAAGGGCCGGCCCGGTGGCGCACTGGATAGGTGTGCCGCTTGGGAAGTGCGGCGGCGCTCCCGCCCGAGGGTTCGGATCCCACGTGCAGACCGGTTCCCGCTCACTGGCTGAGCGAGGCGCGGGAGCAGCACCGAGGGTCGCAATCCCGTTGCTGGTCCCCGGTCCGATACGGGGGCAACACTGAGGGTTGCGATCCGTTGCCAGACACGGAAAAAAACAAAAAACAAAAAAAAAAAAAAAAAAAAAAAGCAACCAGACAAGAAAGAGAAATCATCTAAAAACAACTAACAGATTGACAAAGACTTCTTATTGGCAACAATGGAGGAAAGAAGGCAATGTGTTCACATCTTCAGAGTGCTGAGGGAAGGTACCGTCATCTCAGAATTCCATACCCAGCTAAACCATCAGGAGAGAAGCGAAAATAAAAACATTTTTCTAGAAACTATGCAGAAAAGTTATAGCTACAAGCAGACTCTAGCTAAAGGAACTTGTAAAAGATGTGAAGGAAAAGAAAAGAGAGAAAGCCAGAATAAGGTGTGAGATGCCAGAAGCAATGGTGAGTAACTCCTGACGAACATGCACAAACGCCAGGTGAGCCTCAGAACAGAAAGTAAACAGTGGCTACTGGAGAGGGGTGTGTGCCCAAGAGGTGGAGTTAAGCTAATGAATGCAGTGGTGTCAGAGGTGTGGGTGTGCAAGGAGCCATGGTGCTGAGGCAGTGGTCTTTGGACTGAGCTGCACTATAGAATCACTGAGGAGCCAACGCTGTACTCTGCACCCCTTAAATCAGAACCTCTAGGGTGGGACCCAGGAAACAGAATCCTTTGTAATTTTCCAGGTGATGCAATGTGCAGCTGAGTTTAAAAGCCAGCTGTGGGGGATGGGGGAGGTTAGCGAGAAATTGGTAAAGGTCCACAAAAAACGATTGCATTGTATAATGATAAATACAGTAATAAAAATCAATAAAATAAATAAATGGAAGCCAGTTGTCTGAGTTGGTGCTGGTTCTCAACCTCGGCTGTCCTTGAAGTCACCTGAAGAGTTTTTAAATTCCGGGGGCCTGGATCCCACCCCCAGAGATTCCAATGGGATCTGGCCATGAACAAACTAACAAGGAAGACACGAGCTTCACTTCTTTTTATAGATTTCTCCACAGAAATGATGAACCCCAGGACACTGCACACACAGGAGGTATAGTTTGGGTATTCCTTGATTACTCAGATTTAAATCCATCCCTGCACACCCACGGCACTGAGGCACTCGAGTTGTTGCTGTGACACTGGGTTCTGTTTAATTTGATAGGCATCACATAAGGTCTGCTGCATGGTAATTTGGTCTGCCACCAACCAAGAAAATGACAAGGACTTGGAGAAAACAAGAAGAGCTGCTTTCAACTGCTAGATGCAGCAAACACAATAATTATATGTTTTCCCTAAAAAACACTTTAATACACTTTCAATACACACATATAAAAGTACTGAAGTGTTTTTCTCCCCAATTTTTTCCCTGTAAAATTGGCGTGTGGCACAGTGTCTTCTGGCTCTAGGTAAGATGTCAAGTTAGCATGGGGCCACTGCTTCCGAAGACAGCCCTAGAGATGCACCAAGGCCAGAGAGAGGTCAGTGGGTTTGTCAAACTAACACTGACGTCAGTGAGGGCGCCCTGGGTGACTGGCCGTGGCTGAAGCCCAGAGAAGAAGTGGGGAGACTGGGTATGGCAGTCCCGAGTGGAGGAGGGCAGGCCCCTTCCTGAGAGGATAGGGGAATGCTTCAGGGGCCACTCTAGTCTCTCCACATTGCCTTGTATAAACCATACCCTTCTGATCTCCAGGCAAGGTAGAAAGACAGCCATCAGCCAAAGGGGCTTGTAGTGGATTGAATTATGTCCCCCCAAAACTCCATGAAGCTTGAATTGTGTCCCCCAAGTTTTACATATTAGAAACTTAGCCCCCACTGTGACTGTTAAGAGGGTGGGAAATCCTGTTATGGTAATTGAACTCTGAAACCTTGAAGAGGTGATTGGATTTTAGGACCACGCAGTAGTGAATGGATTAATAATGGTGGTCAGGGCGTGGTTCTAAGGGCTTTAAAAGAAAAGGAGAGTCCGTCTCTCTCTCTCTTTCACTATTTTGCAATGTGAGACCCCTGGGTCTCTGTCACCACCACCAGATGGACTTTGGACTTTCCAGCCTCAGAAACTGTAAGCAATAAATTTTATTTTTCTTTATAAATCACCCAGTTCAGTGTACTTTGTTATTAGCAACAAAAACAAAATAATACGGGGCTAAACTGGAAGATACAAAGGACTCTTGCAAACCGATGAGAAAAAGGCAGAAAATGCAATAGAACAATGAGCAAAAGGTATGAAAGGGCTGTCGACTGGAGGGGAAGCTGGAGTGGAGAGCAGGGAGAGGGAGCAGCGCTCACCTTCTCAGTAATTAAAGTGAACCACACCACAGTGAGATGCAACTACGCACCCATCAGATGGGCAAAGATGAGAAATTCAGGTGACACAAATACCGGAGAGAATGTAGGTAATGGGACTGGAAGGGTTGAGGCGGCCTGTGTGCATGTTGCTGGGGCGATGGGGAAATGCATATGGCAGGCGTGCACTATGGGACACTAGGCAGCAGTCCAGAGCCTTAGACCAGAAGTGTGGACAGCAGTACAGATCAATCTCAGATGCATACTGTTGGGTGGAAAAGGGAAGAGATACAATTAGACTTACTGGGTTTTACCATTTACGTAAGTTGAAAATACCTATACAAAGCAATACTACCTACTTTTCAAAAGTACTTGCTTTTCTAAAGACAAACCAGACACACTGATGTGGGTGCTGCTGGGAAAGGGAGGTGTGGATGAAGAATGAGGAAAACCAAATACAAGCAGAAGGAGCCTTGCGTGGGCGAGGGAAGCCGTGGAATGCAACCAACAGCCTTCTGCACCTGAGGTCGAATTTACAAATAAAATAAGTCGGGATGCTGTTTGTAAGATAGGGCAGTCCTTTCTTTTTTCAGTCCATCAGAGCAGCCACCATTATAGAGGTTAAATTTTTATAAGCTCTCGAGTCTGTTTCTGGGTCAAGTGTTTCATTCCATCTCTGTTTTTGCATCAGAACCACGTTGGGATTTTTTTTTTTTTCCTTTTTATTTCAATTTATTGCTGTCAACAACTCCTCAAGACAATATAAATGCTTTCTTTGTTTCTAACTTCTCAATATACATACATTGTAGTTGATTTTCATGACCCTTTACCCGTTCCTCTTTCCCCCCTTCCTTCTCTCCCCCTCCCCCATCTACATCATATCTGTTCACTTGTCTTAACAAGTACAAGGAATTGTTGTGATTGTTGTGTCTTCTTCCCCCCTACCATTTATTCGTATGTTTGTTTACTTATTTATTTATTTATTTATTTTCAGCTCCCACAAATAAGTGAGAACATGTGGTATTTCTCTTTCCATGCCTGACTTGTTTCACTTAATATAACTTTCTCTAAGTCCATCCACGTTGCGAATGGTAGTATTTCATTTTCTTTTTATAGCAGAGTGGAATTCCATTATATAGATATACCACAGTTTCCTTATCCACTTATCTGATGATGGACATTTGGGCTGATTCCAACTCTTGGCTATTGTAAATAGTACTGCAATAAATATGGGAATACAGATATCCCTTCGGCATGATGATTTCCATTCCTCTGGGTATATTCCCAGCAGTGGGATAGCTGGGTCATATGGTAGATCTATCTGTAATTGTTTGAGGAGCCTCCATACCATTTTCCATAGAGGCTGCACCATTTTGCAGACCCACCAACAGTGTATGAGAGTTCCTTTTACTCCACAACCTCGTCAGCATTTATCATTCTCAGTCTTTTGGATATTAGCCATCCTAACTGGGGTGAGGTGGTATCTCAAAGTGGTTTTGATTTACATTTCCGTGATGCTGAGTGACATTAAGCATTTTTTCATGTGTCTGTTGGCCATTTGTATATTTTCCTTTGAGAAATGCCTATTCAGCTCCTTTGTCCATTTTTTAAATTGGGTTATTTGTTTTTTGCTGTAAAGTTGTTTGAGTTCCTTGTATATTCTGGATATTAATCCTTTGTCAGATGTACATTTTGCAAATATTTTCTCTTATTCTGTTGGTTGTCTTTTCACTCTGTTGATTGTTTCTTTTGCTGTGCAGAAGCTTTTTAGTTTGATATAATCCCATTTGTTTATTTTTCCTTTTGCTGCCTGTGCTTTTGGGGTCGTATTCATGAAGTCTGTACCCAATCCTACTTCCTGGAGTGCTTCCCAGGAGGGGAGTTTTTCTTTAAGGGGTTTTATTGTTTCAGGAGAACCACATTGTTTTAAGGTTGTACCTTCATGTGTTCTAAGAGAAATTCACCCCCCAACCACACCCGCACTTAGCTGTTCCTCCTCTTTAAAAAAATAACCTGCATGATTTTTATGATCAATTTTTCATTTTGGAAAATAATTCTATTGGAGATTTTTGAATTTCATTAAAATTAGTAAATTGGCTGAGGAAGAGTTGGCATATATTTTTTAATAAACTTTTTACTTTAGAACAATTTTGTGTTTACAGAATGTCTACAAGGATAGCACAGAGAGTTCCCATATACCCCACACCACACTCCCCCCATTACTAGCATCTTACATTAGTTACAATTACTCTATATTTGTTACAATGGATGAACCAGTACTGACACATTATTATTAACTAAAGTTCATACTTGATTCCAATTTCCTTAGTTTTTATATAACAACCTTTCTGCTGTCCCAGGATCCCATCCAGTGTACCTCATTACAATTAGTTGTCATGTCTCCTTAGGCTTCTCTTGGCTGTGACAGATTCTCAGGCTTTCCTTTTTTTTTCTTCTTCTTCTTTTTTTTGGTGACCATGACAGTTTTGAACAGTACTGGACAGACATTTTGTAGTCTGTCCTGCAGCTGAGATTTGTCTGATGTTTTTCTCGTGTTACACTGGGATTATGTGTTTTGGGGAGAATGACCACAGAGGTAAAGTGACCTCATCATGTGAAGGGCACATGCTATCAACACGCCTTTTCAGTGTTGTTGTTGACCTTGATCACCTGGCTGAGATAGGCAGATTTCTCCACTGAAAAGTTACTCTTTTTTCCCGTTTCCACCACACTCTTTAGAAGGAAATCGCTATGCGCAGGGTTGGGGGTTATGCTCCCCTTCTTGAGGCCAGCGTATTTACCTAAATTATCTGGAATTCTTCTGTCTGGGAGATTTTTCTATCCCCTCCCCCACTTCATTTATTTATTTGTTTATTTGTTCGTTCATTCATTCAATCACTTATTTGTATCAGTGTGGACTCGTGGATATTTACTGTGTAGCCCATGTATTTTGGAGTTATAATCCAATGCCGTGCTGTTTATGTTGTTGTTCAAAGGTTCCATTGGGATCTCTGTCAGTTAGCTCCTGTGTCCTTTCAAATACTCCCATTATTGCAAGGTATTTAGTTTCGTTTTCGTTTTCAGCACCTCTTTACTTCCTGGCACTACATGATCTAAAGCTCCTGCACCAGTCCTAGAAACAGCCATGTCTCCAAGGATTCCTGCTTCCTTTCATTAGAGTATTAGAAACCAAAAGCCGGGCACTCGATGTGCTGGTTTCTACTGGAGTGTCATTCCTGAGCTGAGAGAACAAGGAAACAGGTGTGTATACAAACCCATGTACGTATACATCATCCGTCTATCACCTACCTGTCTGTAGTCTATCCACATATATGTATTTCTATATACAACCATTTGTGTCTGTGTTAACTAAATGTGTGTTCACAGTGATGTCCCCCACTCTAATCTATTGCTGCATGGGTCATTCCAGCCTCCCCCTCTGGCTTCCCTGTAACCTCCCACTCCAAAAGGGAGAAACTTGGCTCCCAGTACCCACAATGTATGAAATCAGTTGTTTCATTCCAGTACACATGTATAGCAGTATGAGAATTTTATACTTGCCTGCCTGGTGATCGACTAGAGTACTGTGCTTGTGTAAAGTCCCTTCTGCCTGTACTTTTTTATTCTCCACTCATTTCCAAAGTTACTTAGGTCAGCATCTTTTCCTCCATCCCCTTCCTCCAACCCAGGGAGGTTGTTTCATACATTTATAACACAGTTAGAACGCTTTATCATATTCTGTGTTCCATGTTGGGATCTTTCTACCTCCTGAATGATTTTTTAAAAATTTGAATATTAAGGTTCCTTCTTTGTGCTGTCTAGTTCTGTGGGTTTTAACTAATGCATAATGTCATGTACTCACCTTTGTTTTCACACAGACTAGTTCACCACAGTAAAAATTTCTTATGTGTCACCTGTTTAACCAACCCCCAATCCCTTATATTTTAATTCTCTCTGTAGTTTTATCATTTCCAGAGTATCATAGAATTGGAATCATACAGTCATAGCTTTTCCACACTGGCTTCTTTCACTTAGTAACGTGCATTTAAGCATTTAAGACATTTCTCCATGTCCTTTTGTGGTTTGATAGCTTGTGTCTTTTTACTGCTGAGTAATATTCCGTTGTATGGATGACCCACAGTTTATCCACTCACCTACTGAAGGACGTCTTGGTGGCTTCCAAGATTTGGCAATTATGAATAAAGCTGCTATGAACATTCATGTGCAAGTTTCTGTGTGAACGTAAGTTTTCAGATAATTCGGGTAGGTGACTAGCAGCACAAAATTGCGGGATTGTATAGTAGCACGATGCATAGCTTTGTCAGGAAAGCCACACTGCCTTGCACAGTGGCCACACCGTTCTGCACTCTCACCAGCAATGAGTGAGATTCCTGTTGCTCCACGTCCTCATCAGCACTGGGTGTTGTCAGTGTTCTGGAATTTAGCCCTTCTAATAGGCGTGCAGTGGCGTCTCATTGTTCTTTTAATTTACAATTTCTTTTTTTTTTTTTTTGACCGGTAAGGGGATCGCAACCCTTGGCTTGGTGTCGCCCGCACTGCGCTCAGCCAGTGAGCGCACCGGCCATCCCTATATAGGATCCGAACCCGCGGCAGGAGCGCCGCTGCGCTCCCAGCGCTGCACTCTCCCGAGTGCGCCACAGGGTTGGCCCTAATTTACAATTTCTTAATGACAAATGATGTTGAATGTCTTTTCATATGCTTAGTTGTCATGACATATTTTTTAATATATTAAGTGTTCTTACCCAGAAATAAAGTTCTCCATGGATTTTTTTTTTCTGGCAAAATACAGTAAATTTCTATATAATATTCTTCAATTTTTTTGGTAAATGTTTCTTTTAAACATTTACATATTTTCTGTTTCTGTGTGAATGAGATCTTTTTCAATGGTACTCATTATTTATGTTATACAGAGAATCCATTCACTTGAGGTAAATTGTCTTATATTTAGACTGAAACCTCTTAATTAATTCCAGTTATTTTTTCCTTGATACTCTTGGGAAATGGATATATAAACATATCATTTGCAAATAATTATAATTTTGTTTCTTCATTTATAAGAATTGCACCTCTTATTTGCGGTTCATTTGTAACTGAAGTATCTAGAAAGTGCAGGAAAATATTGACTAAAGATGATAGAAACCAGCGTCCACGTTTTATTCCTAGTTTCTATTAGAATTTAGTGAGATGATACTGATTTAAGATTGATTTTCTAGGCTAGATAAAAAAAGAATCCTTCCAAATACCCAGTTTCTCTTATGAATTAAATAAATCAATCAGGCATTGCCAATGAAGCTGTAGAAGTTTATCTATGTGAAAGGATGTTCACAATATATTGTTAAGACAAATGCAGGACACCAAACACTATGTAGTCCTTCACCATGTGAGGAAAATGCACACACACCCCGGGACACTGGCTGTGCACTGACCAGGGCGGTCGGCATAGCGCTCTGTGGTTTTCCCACCACTGCCTTTCCAGATGCCTCCCACCCCTGCCGCATCACACTTCAGGAGTGAGCACAGTCTTGTCCTCATGTATGAAAACCTCCAGGCAGTCTAAATTAAATCTTCACTCTCACTGCAGCCCAGAGCTGCCTCCTTCCGCACCCCTTGGGCGTGAGGCTCAGCCCAGGACCAGCTCCGGCAGTGGGAGGGTGTGGTCTGCACTGACACCGTCCACGTTTCTGGATCCTCTGGGGCTCGTGGGAAAGGGACAGAAGCCCTTTCATCTCCCAGTGCTGCTGCAGTTCTCTCTGGGCTGTCACAGGCCACTCCCTTGTGGGATCTTCAGAGACACCCCCACAGGGACCTCCCACTGTGCCCCTCTCTGGCTCAGCAGTGGGCACTCCTCTTGCCCGCCTCTGCACTCAGCCCCTGTCCCCCAGGGGTATGCCCACAGTCTCTGGCAGGGGACACATCTGCCTGGCAGGAGTCTTTGGGCTTGGGTCCTTCTGAGGCAGCTCATGACCAGATCCACTCCCTCGTGCCCACTGACATGGGGACATTAAACATCCTTGCCTGGGCAGGCTGTCCCTGCAGGCAGCTTTCCTAGTTCCCACCCTGGCCCCTTCAGAAGCATGGCCAGGCAGCCTCCCGGGGACAACCAGTCCCCTGTCCTGATGCCCATAAGCCCCTAACTCCTGGAGACAAGTATCTCCCGAGACCCAGCTGATGCTGCCTCCCAGGAGCTGTGAGAATTTCCACAGCCAGGCAAGCAGCCAGCCCAATTTTTATAGTGACTCTCTTGGGGCACCCTCACATCTGACCTGAAGGAGGGACACACCTACCTTGGCTGTGGGGAGCAGAGGTACACAGGACACTGGCCCTCCAGGTCTGAGAACTTCCTGCGGATAACCTGGAGCTCTGCTAAGTCTCCTGCTTCTTCTCCAGGCTCAAGGGAGTGAATGGTGGTGGTGGGTCCAGTTTGGCTGTCACTGTGGGTTGAACTGTGTCCCCAAAGGTTCATGTATTAACCCCACTGTAATAGTGTTGAGGTGGGAAATCCTACCGTGGTGATTGGAAGGTGGAGCCTTTGAGAAGTGGTTAGATTGTGAGGATCTGGCCCTGGTGGGTGGATTGATCCATTCGTGGAGTAATGGGTTGGTGGCTTAATGGGTGGCCATGGGTGTGGTTCAGACAGCTTTATAAGGAGAGAGAGTGAGCAGGTGAGCTCTCTCTTGCTTAACCCTGGGTTGCTGGGAAGAGTCACTTCCCCCTGCCAAGGCCCTCACCAGATGTGTTCCCAGGACTTTGGAGTTCTCAGTCTCTGAAACTGAAGCCATGAATATTATTTATTTATAAATTACCCAGTTTCAGGTATTCTGTTGTAAGAAACAGGAAATGGACTAATACAGCAGTTATTAAATCCTACAGGAACGTGTCTGGCACTCGTTTTTAGAAGATGGCAGACACTTCTCTGAGACAACAGAAAGTGTCATTACTGTCCAGTTATCAAATCTGAAAGACCGCACACAAAAACGTTATCTTTGAGAAGCAGAACACAGGAGACTTTTATTGTATTCTTTTGGTGTGTCTGTTATCTGATGGTCCGCCAAAATCGGGAACGCCATCCGTCTCTGATAGTAAAGCGCTTGGATTCCTTTGCTTCCAGTGAAACAGAAATCACAGGACACCAAGAGGCAGCCACCAGCCAGAGGAGGTCACCCCCATTTCACTCCCTTTTAAATTTCAAATAATGTCACTAAACCAGCCCCCTCTGAAGAGAAAGCAGCTTCACCTTTCATACCCGTTTCTTCTCCAGGCCATGTTAAATCTTTCTTCCCCTCCTTCAATGAAAACTTGGGCAGATTTCACAGTCTTTCTGATCCCTAACACAGAAGAAAACGTCCAGTCTGGTCTGATATCAAAACTCCAGACACCTAGTTGAGAACTTCTGCTCCTCCGGCCCTTATCTCAGTGAGGCCTGTTGGGGAGAGGAAGGGCGGTTCCTTTTTCTCTCCTCCTGCCTCCTCCTCTGTGCAGGAGATTCTGTGGCTGCAGATGTCACCTGGATGAGGACGGTGGCAGGCAAAGGGTGTTGTCTCCCACGGCGTTATCAGGGCTTCTGCATGTCGCACGTCCACATGAGGCCTCTTATGGACTGGATGTTTGTGTCCCGACACATACGTTGAAATCCCAGCCCCTGTGTGATGGTGTTAGGAGGTGGGGCCTCTAGGAAATGATCAGGTCGTGACCGTGGAGCCCCACGAGTGGCATTATGTCCTTATGAAAGAGCCCTCTTTCTGCCATGTGAGGACGTGACGAGAAGTCAGGAAGCCTGGGAGTCGGCCCCCCGGCCTGTTGCACCTCCAGAGCTGTGAGGAGTGCATTCTACTGTTGACAAGCCACCCGGCGATGGCACTCTGTCCCGCAGGCTAGGTCCCGGCTGCTCCTTTCCGGGAGCCTCTGCAGGTTCTTCAGACGTTCTTGAGGGGCCTCCATCAGCAGCTTCCCTGCACGAGCAAGTCCGTCTGTGGCTGTGCTATGTCTGGATGTGTCCCCAAAGTTCATCAGTCCCCAGTGCCACAGTGTTGAGAGCTGGGCCTTGAATGACCAGCACCCTTACTGCGGAGGGGGCTCCTGATAAGGACGGCTCTGACCCTCCCCCTGCCCCCCTCTCCCTCTGTCCCCTGTCCCCCCAACACTCGCTTGTCCATCTGCCTTTGCCACAGGACAATGTGGCAAGAAGGCCCACACAAGGCGCGGCCCTCCGTCTGGGACACCCTGGCCTCCAGAACTGTGAGCCAAATCCACTTCTGCCATCTATGAGCTGCCGGTCTGCGGTGTTCTGTCACAGGAGCAGGAAACAGCCAAGACAGGACGCTCCCACCCTCCCCCCCCGCACCTTCTCACTTCTGGCCACCCACCCCGCTCAGACTGTTGGGCCACCCCGTGTGCGGGTGGTTCTTGGGGTAGAATATCTCTCAAGGTGCCCCGGCCTGGCTCCTAGCTCTGGGCCCTCGCAGGGCCTGCAGAGCACCCAGTGGTGGGAAAGAGGTCGGTGCCAGGCGGCTAGTGAGCCACACCGCCCTGCCCCACCTCATCCAGCCAGCCTGTCCCAGCCACTCTTTGGAGGTGGCTTGGGGGGGGTTCAGTCAGTCCCAGTGTCCCTCAGAGTTGTCCTCTTGAAGCCCCCCACTTGGTCCAGGGGGAGAAAGCAGCGGGGTGTCCCAACAGCCGTCCCCTCTCCAGTCTCCCCAGGCAGCTCTCAGTGTTCTCTTCTGTGGCCTTTGCGAATCCAGCGTGCTGTGGCATTTCTTGGGGATCATGCTGAGCCGCGTCCCTGCCCACAGTCTGCAGGCACTGCACAGCGACTCCTCCACCTGAGGGAAGCCTCCAGGCCAGAGCCGGCCCCCCGCGCCACACCACATGCCACTCTGGAGGTTGACTCTTGTTCTCACACCCTCGAACGATTGCCAGGACTCCAGCTCCCATTTTCATGTTCGTATTTCCAGCAGGAAATGGGGAAATGGTGAAAGGAGGGACAGGCTGATGGGATCAGCCCTTCACTCACCCCTGGAGTTCTGTTGTACGGCATGGAATACTCCAGAGCTGGTCACGTCACCACTCCACACAACGTGGGAAGAAAGGAGGATGGGCATCGGGAAGGCTCTGCCCCAGGCGGGCTACTGTCCGGCCTGAGGATGTGGTCACTGGTGCTGTTGTGGCCTTGGGCTTCGGGCTTCAGTAAAAATCAAGACGTCAGGAACAGACCCATGTTCATACCGTTTTAATACCAGATGTTTTGTGCCCTGATCCCAGCCCACTCTCTGAAAGATGCGATTCTTCAAAGACCTGAGCTCACACAACTCACTGGGTGAGCAGGACACAGCTGAGGTTTTCTCCAGAACTGTGGCCAAGGCTTCAAGCTCCAGTGGGGGCTGCGGGGAGTGGTGCTGCTGTGTTCTACCCCTTTTTATGCTTTCTCCTGAGGCACAAAATAAGGACCCAAGTTAAAATCTGATCAAAATATCCTTTTACCTTTGTTGGGATGCCAATAAACAAAATTTCGCATAACTCTTACGTGCATCAAAAGGAAAAGCAAGCAAAATGGAACACAGACTTTTTAGATATAGCATAATTATGAAACAAAGAAATAAACGCTTTGCACATGGGTCTCTGGTCTCTGCAGAGACCTCTTTCTTTACCGCAGAAAGCCCCAGGGATGGGCTGACCCTGTTAAAGGACGTGGTCCCCACCTGTTCATTCAACCTGTTTCCCGAGAGGACAGCACCTTGCATTGAAGAAACTTGTCTCCAGGGGCTTTCTTTTCCACCCCCCACCATTTTTTTTTAAAAAATTAAGCTTTATTTTGATTTCTAGGCCCATATCTTTTATTTCCTAGAAGTAAAAACACATTATTCCCAAAATAAAGTTATTTCCTTAAGTACGTAATTCAATAAAGTGTTATTTTTTTAATGTTTTCATGAACTTTAATTTTTTTCATTGTAGTAAGTACCCTTAACATGAGATCTACCCCCTTAAAATTTTAAGTGTATGTATGTTCTCACTCATATGCAGGAGCTAAAAGAGTTGGTATCACAGAAGTAGAGAGTAGAATCGTGGTTACTAGAGACCAGGAATGGGAGGGAGGCAGGCGGAGGGGAGAGGGCGGTGAGTGGATACAAATGGTAGAGAGATGGAGAGTAAGACCCGGTGTTAGACCCGGTGTTCTGCAGCACTGCAGGGAGACCACAGCCAACAGCAAGTGACTGTGTAACTTCACGTAGCTAACTGAGAGGAGCTTGAGTGTCCCCACACAAAGAGGTGACAACGTTCAAGGTGATGGATATGCCAAACATGCTGATATGATCACTGCACACTGTAAAAATGTACCCAAACATTGCATTGTACTCCACGAATACATACGATTACCATCGATCGATTAAGAAAAATAAATCAAAAAGAAAAAACATTTCAGAGATGGAAGTAGATCAGGGGTTACTAGAAACGAGGGGGGCGGGGGAGGGGAGGAATAACAAGATGTTATTGTTTAATGAGCACAGAAGAGTTTACGTTTTGGATGATGGAAAAGTTCTGGAAATGGAGGTAGTGGTTAAATATCATTGTGAATGTAATTCATTCCATGCAATTGTATGTTTAAAAATGCTTAAAATGGAAATTCTTAAATATGTTTTAGCATAATAAGAATTGTACGTGGTACACTGTGGTTGACTGTAGGCTGATGTACAGCAGACTCTAGAACCAGGGACTTCCACAGTATCTGTGTGTCAGTCCGTTCCTGTCACTTATAACAAAATACTTGAAACTGGCTGATTTGTAAGAAAATGAAATTTACTGCTTACTGTTTCAGAGTCTGGAAGTCCGAAGTCCAGGGAACACAACTGGTGAAGGTCTTGGTGGTGGTGACAGTGACCCAATGGTCTCACATTGCAGAAAATGGTGGGGCAGAGAGAGCAGAGAGACAGACAGACTCTCCCCTTCTTTTAAAGCCCTCAGAACCACACCCTTGACCACCATTTTTAATCCACTCACTACTGCACAGTCCTACAATCCAATCACCTCTTCAAGGCTCCACCTTTCAATTATCGTAATAGGATTTCCCACCCTCTTAACAGTCACAGTGGGGATTAAGCTTCTAATATATGAAACTTGGGGACACAATTCAAGCTTCAGTGAGTTTTGGGGGGACATAACTCAATCCACTACAGTCTGTTTCTCCCTTATTATCTCATAATGACAATGTATTCCTTGTGTATTTACACATTTTTAAAAGAAATTGGCTTATAAGGATTCTGTTATTAAATGTGTATGCTCCAAGCTGGGGTGGGGGCACTAGCCGATCTCTGCTCCCGTGAAGAGGCAGACCTCTGTGGGGAGAAGTAACCAGCCAATCAGCCCTGCCTGGGACAGAAAGAAAATCAATAGCGTCTGGACAACAAAAGATGATAAATCCAAACTAAACAAGGAAGGAAAGAACTCTCATAGCACGTCAGTGAGGGATTTCAACCAAACATTTATATAGCTGAGAATTTACCCATTCCCTTAAAGTTTGGGAAAAAACCATCCACCAAAACTTTAAAGCTATTATGAAAGGTGATTTTTGTTTTGGATAAATTAATCAAATTCTTTAATGGTTCCTAGTATGTTCCATCTTTCTGCCTCGAGTCAATTTTGATCATTTATATATTTTTAATGAAATCTTCCAGTTTTTCAAGTTTTCAAATCTATCAGCATAGAGTTGAATGGAGTGTGCATTTATAACACATATATATCCTCTGTCTGTAGGAACAATACCTTTCTCATTCCAATATTGTAAGAATTATTTCTCCCATGACTTAATTTTCTATACTACTGACAGGCTGTAATCAATAAATTAGGGACCCCCACTTTTGTTATATTGATCACTAGTCTGTGGAGGAAAAAATAAACTGTTTTTTCTCCTACTGTGTTCTCAGTCAACACTCTCATGACTTCACTTCCGGCATGAGATGTGTGTGGGTTCTTTCCCACATGCCGAGCAATTCTCCAGCACACAGCATCCCACAGTCTAACTCAGTCTGATACTGTCCACTTAGAGTTAGTGTCAGATCCCAGGGGTTAAGGGCTAAGTCCCAAAAGACTGCCCCACTTCAGATGCCAATCACCAGCCCCAGGTTTTTTGTCTGTTTAGTTTTTACCTGTGCTATGATTTGGGGTTCCAGAGACCCCCTTCTTCATGTTTGGTAATTTGCTAGGACAGCTCACAGAACTCAGGGAAATACCCTACTTACTACTGCTGATTTATTACAAAGGACATTTTAAAGGGTACGCATGAAGAGCCAGACAAGGAGACACATGGGGGAGGTTTGGAAGGGTCCTGAGTGCAGAATTTCTGTCCCAGGAGAGTTGGGGTGTGCCACCCTGCAGTTACATGGACGTGCTCTTGTGCAGCAGCCAGAAGCTCTCTGAACCCTGTTCTTTTGAGTTTGTATGGAGGTTTCATTATACAGGCATGCTTGGTACATCATTAGCCGTGGGCGGTCACTTCATCACACTGGCATGCTTGGTACATCATTGGCCATGGAGGTCAGGGGTGGCACTAAAACTTCAACCTTCTAATCACTTGGTTGTTTCCTCTGGTGACCAGCCCCTATCCTGAGGTTCTCCAGGAGCCCCAGCCATCAGACATCCCATTAGCTTGCAGAAGGACACTTATCACTTTGGAGATTCCGAGGGTTTTAGGAGCTGTGTACTAGGAAAAGGAGATGAAGACCAAGTATGTATTTCTTTCTATAAATCACAAAAGCACTAGTCCTCTTGTATTAACGTGCCATTCTTACTCAATGTTTTTCTTTAAATCAACTTATTTTCTCAACTTAAATAACTTATTCTCTGTTTTCACCCCAAGGAGGTACACTGCAGTGTAATTCTGACACTACCCCTAAGTCAGCATCTGACCCCGAGGTTAGGGTCACAGTCCCCCACAGGCTGCTCTCACCTCATACGCCAGCTGTGGGCACTACCTGCACCTCAAGTCACCAGCTACAAGTTCAGAGTTTCCCACAACTGCTTCAGGTCCCATAATTCTCTAGAACAACTCACCAAACTCACTGAAAGTGCTGCACTTATTATTACTGCAGTTTTATTACAAAGGACACAGGTCAGGGTGAGGCAAATGAAGAGACACATAGGAAAACGTGGAGGTGTGGACAGAGAGCGTCTGTGCCTCTCCTCCAGGAATCAGCATGACCTGCCAACTAGGTACTCTACCCGGGTTTTGTTACACGGGCAAGATCGATTAAACCATCGGCCCCAGCACTGAATTCCATATCCAGCCTTTCTTCTTCTCCCCAGAGGTCTGGCAGCTGAAAGTCCCAGCCCTCTAACCATGTGCTTGGCCTTTCTGGTGACCAGCTCCCATCCTGAAGGTGTCCAGGGGCCACCAAGAGTCACCTCACCAGCGTAACGAAGACACTCCTACTACTACTCAGGAAATTCCAAGGGTTTTCAAGCTCTGTGCCAGGAACTGGGGGGAAAGACCAGATATACTCTTTGTTACGCCATGACCTAAATAACTTCTCATCCTAAGCAGCTCATTTATTTGTCGTTAACAAGTATTGATTGAGAACCTACTATATCCCAGGCATTGTTCCAGGCATGTGGAAAATACCAGTAAACAAAACCAACAAGAATCCTAACTTCCATGAAGCTTGTATTCTAGTGTTTCCACATTAGATAGGGAATAAACAAGATATTTTAGTAAAAACATAGAGCATGCTAGTGGTAAGTACTGCAAAGACAAAATAAAGCAGATAAATCTTGGTAGAAAGATACTAAAATTTTTAAAAGCGTACTTTAGAAAAATCATGACATCTTGAGATGAGAATGTAGGGGAGGGGAAAGACAGTGTGGGAAATAAAAATATTTCAGCCTCAAAATATATTTCTTTGACAGAATTCAAGACGCCTAATTCAGAGAGACTGGAAAACAAGATTGGCTAGAAGGCTATTTCTTTGTGGAAGGAAATTGACATGTCTAGATGCCGACAGCCAGGCTTCCTGTGAGGCCCCCCCATTGGTACCATCTACTCTTTCTGAGGGCAGCTGCAGGTCACCTGAAGTACTTTCATCTGCGTACAAGACGTCTCCACTTAACTTTAACTTCTGATGTCCTTCTTTCACCTGTGACAACACCCCCCCCCACTCCCCCCAGAGCTTCAGAGAAACCTGGTCTCAGGCCACTGTTCTGGAGCTTGTACCTCTCACACATTCTCTCCATCATAAACCCTGGTACATAAGCTTTGTACCCAATGGAAAATGGGGACTTTACTCTCTTGTGATTCTCCATGCTTTGCTCCCTCCTGGCACATCAAATAATAAAATTTGTTATGCCTTTTCTTCATATTGATCAAGATTTGTCAGCGGTTTTTATTGATGAACCTTCAGAGGTGAAGAGGAAGCTTTCCCTTGGCCCCTACGGTTTTGGTGCTGTGAGCAGGATACCAAAGGCTCCCTGCTTCCCTGGAGCCACAGAAGGAGGGGACCAGAGCCTGAAAGCCAGCAGGAAGGGTAAGACTTTTATAAGTCAGACTTCTCTCTCCCTCCTTCTGTAGAATCCAGTCTCCTTATGAGTGATGGGAGAAAAGGATTCATCTGCCTAGTCTAACATGCAGCAGCTCTGCTCTGTTTTTCCTTTGTCTCTGTCTTTCTGTGTCATTTGTCTCGAAAAGAACTAAATACAGTTACTCTCTCGTCTTATTTATGTTCTGAAGCTTGACTTATGACCCAATGGGAGGTCTGTCTTTTGGTCTTGACCATTCGGGGAACATGGTTTCCAGGTCGTGGTTAGTAGCCAGTTTAACTAGGAGCCCCCAGTAGCTCACTCTTGTTCCAAACGTGTCAAGCACTCGGGGGGGGTTGTAATAAGAGGCCCAGTTCATAAGGGGTTTTGTCGTCTCAGCCTTGTGGCTTTCTTTGTGCTGGGAAATTCCCTTCCCAGTATCACCTGTCTGGGGTCACAGATTAGCAGGTCTGTAACAAGAGACACCCCATGTTCCATAGGGGACCAAAGACATTGTGTGCCTTAATTGCCTGTGGCAACAAGAGTCTTTCGCTGTTTTAGCTTATCTGTGGGAGTGAATTTTGGGGGATCATGGAGGCTGCCTCTTCTATGCCTTCTATGCCCAAGCCTGAAAATTACCTCCTGGTCTCTGCTGGATTGAGTTGCTATTAAAATTGTGTGCACCATTGGGGATCATGGATTGTTCACAGCCAGACAATGGATCCTTTGAATTGACTATATTTAAATTTTTTAAAAAACCCAAAAAACAAAAAACTTCGCAGAGCTCTCATCTTAAACAGCTGTCATATAGGTACCTATGTAACAACCTAAACAGAAATGACTCCATTTTGTTAAGACTTTGAATTTACAAACTTACCCTCTCCTGTAGCCTAAACCACAGAGCCTGCAGCTAATTACCAAAACACAATGACTCTTGCTGTTACATTGTACACAAATAATTAGAGAAAAATTATTAACCCAGATGGCCACTCTTTACTAGCTTACTAACCTGATCTGGTTTGAGAACAGGAGGAACTGAACCCATGGAGAACAAAATACAACGCTGGTCATCTCCCACCTGGGAAGTTCCTTGACTATTATCTGAAACACTGAAGCATGTCTGCACATTCCCGCTTGCTCACCATCAATCAACTTTCCACCCCAGACCCTGTAAAACTGTTTGGCATACCTGGGAGAGGTGGAAATGGTCTTTGAGACATGAGTCCACTACCTCCCCAGGCTGCCAGCTTCCTGATTAAGGCTACCTTCCCTTACACCAACACTCGGCTCTCAACTATGGGCTATTGAGTGGTGAGAAAATGGACCTTTGGGGTTTCAGTAACACCTATGAAAAGAACATAACAACTAGCCCTAAAAACTCCATTGGCAAAATTAAAAAGCAGAAATTAGATTTAAACAAAGTTAAAAATCCTTTCTATGGTTAAGTTGCCCATTTGAGCTAGGAAAAAAACAAAAAACAAAACAACCAACAAAAACCAGAGAGACACTTTTGCCTGTGGTCTAGTGACTAGGATCCAGTGCTTTCACTGCTGTGGCCCAGGTTCTATTCCCAGTCAGGGAACCAGTTTTTGTGGAAATGTAAATTCTTTTGTAATGTTAATGTCCAGGAAGCTAGCTGGCAGGATCTGAGCAGAGGCTGGATTTGAAGAGTTTAACCCCATTGCAAAATTCCTTTAACTCAGGAGAAAAGCAGTTATAAAAATTGGCTTAAAGTGTTTGTTTTAAATTGTTTGCATGACTCTTGATCTTTAGGGGGACACATTTGTGTCCCCCCTATAGCCAGCCTTTGTTTCCCTTGGGATAGGTCTGGATCTTTGTGGGGGAAGGTGATGTGCTTTCATTCCCTCTTTGGAGACTTAGTCTCATGTGCTTATTTGTTCAGATTTTGAGTCATTTGTTCAGATTTGATTTAAAATTTTGTTTATAACGTGTTAGGAGCTTTTGTTGTTCGTTTACTCTCCTGAGCTAAATGAATAGGCTCATAAGTGGCTGGCTAGCGTACTGACTGGTGCCAGTTCTCAGGGCTTTCTTTGGGGGTGACTCTGGGTTCTGGGAGGGATTCTTTGTACCTCTTTGGTTTTGTTTGAGTGTATTTTTAGGCCTCTCTATTTCTTTCTGTTGGATTCTGCTTCTCCCCATGAAAACTTTGCAGTTGACTAAACACATTTTCCTCAAACCTCTGTTAACAGTTTGCTCCTCTATATGATTCTCTTGTTGGTGTTTTGACAAAGACTGAGGCCTCATGAGAAACAGGGCCATGGTTCACCAATGACCTATTTTGGGATTAGCTGCCCTCCTCTCAGAGCCCTGAGAATTGAGTGGGTTTGGTCCTATTCATTAAGGGGCTATGAGAAAATAATCTAAGTGATTCATTTTCAAAAATAATTCAAGCCTAGCCCGAAAGTTGTCTGACTGGTCCAGCCCATTCCTGGGGGGGGGGGGGGGGGGTCA
>NW_007726526.1:620392-623354 GCF_000696425.1 Galeopterus variegatus | reverse complement strand
ATTTTTTTTTAAAAAAAAATTCAGCCCGGCCCCGGGAGTTGTTGACCGGGCCCCCCCCTTTGGGGGGGGGGGGGGGAGGGGTGTCACTGAGTAGATAAAGTTCTCCTTGAGATGGCAATGAGTTAATAGTCCTTTATTGTTCTCTTCATTTCCTAATGTTTCTCCTTTACAGGGTTTCTGGGGGCCTTTTTTGTGGGTTGTCCTGAGCACTCAAACAAAGAAATTTCTTACAAGGGGGTAATAAATCGGGGTAATCTTAGATGTCATCTGGGAAGACTGTGCACCCTGACCAATGAATGAGGAGGCGGGGGCACTAGGGAATAAATTGCTTGCTACACCCCTTTTCCACGTGCCTGCCTGTCAGACACCCAAACCTTGCAAGGCCGTAATTAAAGTCTCACTATGCTGTACCTCGTGTCTCTGTGTCCATCTTTTGGCCTTGGACAGGTGAGGGCATTTCTCACAGGGGCTCAACCCTTAGCTCAGTAACCAAGTTAAGAAACAGAAACTCAATTGAAAGCCACCTAAGTAACTAAAATTGACCTCTTTTAAAGTCTTGTGGTGAAATTCTTTGATTTTTTTTTTTTGTCTTGACATTCATTACTAATCTTCCTCTGTGTGTTTGACACACCCAAACTCCTTCTTGGAAAAGCTTGCATTCTTTCTTTGTGCTTTGAGACATAAATTTGCTGCCTTGCTTTCTCTGAAACTCTGAGAGCTTCAGCCACGTGGGGCAGATAAGCCTTAACTTGTTCCTTTTACAGAGACAATTTAAATCCAACTGGCCTTTTAAAATTAGTGAGTTTTATGTTATACTTGTCTTAGGACCAACTTTTTAAATAAAAGCTATAAGATCTTTATTTGTTTCTGTGTTTTCATGTATGTACATATACATATGTAAGCTGTATGTTCTGTCAACATGTGTTTATGTCTACACATGTGTTTGCATATTGTCTACGTGGTACCAGATTGGCTAATAAATAATGCACACTCATAAATTAAGTAAATAAGCCTAAATGCTTTTCAAGTTCTCATGACTTTAGTAATCTTTGGTAAATAAAGCTTGTTTCAATATTATTAGCAAAATAAAATAAAAATGTATTCAAAATTTAATTTAGACATTTTTACCTAGTTTTATTGGTAAAACAGATTTATACTGTCTTTGATAGATGTTTTAGGGTCATAAAATTATTGCTTCTCTGATATTTTTGATACTTGCTTAATTTGTCTATGGACTAAAGGCTGTGAGGAATAACTACTGGGCTTCCCCCAAAGCCTTGCCCACATCCTGGTGTTAGCTTATCTTTGGTTCTAAGCCTCTGAGTTCTGGAGTCTAGACGAGAGGCCATGATGAGGTCTGGGAACATATGTGTCCATAACACACAGGCCACAGCTGCAGAACAAAGTCAAGCCCCAAATGGTCTCATCATCTCCTGGCTGTGCTGGAAGGGGTCATATATACCAGACATTATCTTGTAGCTCTGTTCTCTGTCTTGGGCTCTGTACCTGGTATGTAAATCCAGATGGGGGTCCACCCTATCATGGCCACCCTGGGTGCCTCATGGAGCCAGTATGTCTAGAAGGGACTTTGGGAAGGGTACCTATGTCCAATATCTCAAAGGCCTTCATTAAGACTGATTACTATGGTCTAGCTTGGTTTTGCCTTTTCAGAACAAAAAAATTAACTTAAATGGCTAGGTTTTTCTATGAACAGTTCAAATATAATTGATAAAAATAAGTAAATTAGGCAAACGTAAGTGGGATAAATGTTTATAAATAAACTTGTCATAGTTTCAAAAAATCTTTTCAGTAATTTGAAATCTTAAAGTTGTGTTGTGTTAAATGAAGTAATAGGTAACCATAAATGTCTGAGTCATTTCTAAGCAAGTTAAAATCCTGAAACATTAGTTATTAAACAGAAGTTTATATACTTTGATGTTTTGGTTTTATGCCATATAAGAAAGCTAAATATATTCAGATCTGTTAAAAAATTGAAAACATACCTTTTCAAAAATTAGGAAATGGTTTTTATCTACAAATATTGACATAATACAATTCAAAATTGCTTGCTTCCTGGGTTTCTCACTGAAATTAAGGCTACTAAGAGTTAAAATTGTACTTATGTAATTAAAAGAACTAGGTATAAGAAAACAATTCTGTATACAGTGTGTATAAGAAAAGTAGAATGTGTGAAAATTAGAATATGATATTGGCAAAAAAAATTAAAATAAAATAAAAGGTTATAAGAAAGACATGAGAATGTGGTTTTTGTTAAAGAAAAAATTGTGTAGTTTAGAGGGTATTTAAAGGCTATTTCAAGTTAAAAGAACAAAGAATGTCATAGAAATACTAAATGGATATAGTTGGAAAAAAATTGTAAGAGGTTATAAAAAGGTTTATAAAAATCTTGTCTTGTATGGTCAAAACTGACTAAAATTGTATGCATTTGTTTGTACGTTTTTATTAAAATTAGAGAGTCACAGCTGGATAATTTAATAAATTAATTTTTATTAAATTAATAGTACGCTTGTACAAAAGTGAAATTTGGATTTTTTTTTAAACAAGATTTTCATGTAGTATTGATAAAAGATGGTGAAAGATTTGTGTTCACCTTTTGAGTAAACTGAAAAAAAAATAGGGGAGAGAGTGAGAAACAAATTCTGTGTCTATTAACTCTTTTGATTACTTAGGAAAACCGTGTTGAAAATTTGAGGGTTTTTTTCTCAACATGTAATTTATATTTGTATAAATGTGTTGTTAACATAGATTCCAAAATCGTATAAAATTCCTAAAAATTCTAATAAGTCTTGGTATTATGATATCAGTCATAGTAATAGCTATAACAGGAAATTTTTTTTTTTTTTTTTTTTTTTTGTCTTTTTTCCGTGTCTGGCAATGGATCGCAACCCTCAGTGTCGCGCCCGTACTGGACCGGGGACCGGCAACGGGATCGCAACCCTCA
>NW_007726526.1:578015-620121 GCF_000696425.1 Galeopterus variegatus | reverse complement strand
GCGCCTCGCTCAGCCAGTGAGCGGGAACCGGTCTGTATGTGGGATCCGAACCCTCAGGCGGGAGCGCCGCTGCGCTTCCCAAGCGGCACACTATAGCAGTGCGCCACCGGGCCGGCCCCAGGAAATTGTTTTAAAATAAATAATTAATTAATTTTTTAAAAAAAGAAAGGAAAAGAAAATTGTTGCAGGCTACATAGTTTACTAAATTTCTGTGTCAGTTTGGGCTTTAACCATGCCATCCTAAGTCCTGATTGTTTATAGCTAATTGTTTTATCTGATGCTTTTTTTTTTTCCCTGAAAGTTCTTTGCAAATCCTAAAATGCTATTTCTTCATGGAAGTTCATGGAAATGACAGAAAAAACTCTGATAAATACAGGCTTCTGACAACTTTGAGATTATTCATTTGGACTGCGTAAAAACTCTGGAAGTCCAATGGAATAACTGGACTCGTAAAATTGTAACCTAACATCAAGCAAAACAAGAATTAATTACACGGGACTGAACTGATGAAGAACTAAACTGATATTTTTTGACTTTTTAAAAAAAAACCATTGCTAATTCTTTTTGTGTTTTTTTTTTCCAGATTTTAAGGATTTTTTTTTCTCTTTGGGGCTGTTTGGTAAAGTATACCTTTGTGAGCAAAATTGAAACATTTGCTTCTCTCTGTATTTGATTTCTCCAGGATTTTGAAACTATTCATGAGTATTATAATACAGCAATATGGTTATTTGCATAAGTTAAATAAGAATCTATTTTCTTTTGTAACAGGATAAAATTGGAGACACTGGTTATTTTACCAAAGCTTTGACTGGAATGCCATGTTTTCAGATATGAGCTGACTACTTTAAGGAACTGAGATTGACTTTATGGAGCCTATAAAGAGCCCCTTGGAAAGAGTGGCCTGGTACTTGTCTATACTTTTACAAGGTTCCTGGCCTTGCAGTAATTAAAGATTGTCACTTTCTGACAGGCAGAGGAACCACTGGGGACCTCTGGAAGAAAGGAATGCACCCAACAGTCTGAGAGTGACTAAAATCCTTGGCTTGGCTTCCTAACCTCTGAGAGGCTTTTAAAGGTCTAATCTGTGATTCTAATAAAAGTCTCAGCCGAGTCAACTTAAAAAGAGCCTACATAACACATCATTACTCTTGCTGCACTTTATGCAAGTAATAGGGCCTGAAACTAAACTTATTTTGCAAATGAATTAGTCTTGGAATAAATATCTTTGTTAGAGTGGGAGGACTGGGAGAGAGAGAAGTTATGTTTCAGAAAAAAACTATAGTACACCTGTTTAATAAAAGATTCTAGCCCTGTCTGAAAGGGTGCACAGACCCGAGCTGATAAGACGACAGGACCCGAGCTGACAGTTCGCCAGAGAAGTTCCGCTTTATTAAAGGACTGCGTGTACATTTATAGGGAGCTGCGTTCTGGGTTTGGATAGGGGGTGGACGGGCGGTAGCTGATTGGACGGGGCTGGGCAGGAGGTGAGCCCTGACCTGTGACTGGTTGAGGTTTTGGCACCGGCGGGCTTGTTTACTGTGGAGAACCCGGAAGGGCACCATATTGCTAGGGAGTGCCCCCCACTTGAGTGCCTACGGCATCCCTACATTCCTTATACTGTCCTTTGGTTTGTCTGTCTGTTTTGTTTGTTTTTGAGTTTTTATCATCTGAACCGAATCTTTGAATCCTGAACTTTTAATTTCCTCCAGCATCCAGCTATGACTTTCCAGACTAATGTTTCAGTTTTTCCTCCACACTTCGGACTTGGAAACACTAGAAATTAAAGCTGCCTTTTCCCCAAGGCCTTGCAGGCTGAAGTGATTTTGGCTTTGAGAAAAAAAATCACCCTTAACAATCTAATACCTGGACAAACTCTGCACATGCAAACTGCAATCTAAAAATATCTGTCAGACTGCCACTGCGGGCTACCTCAACTGAAGATGCTTCAGAGACTAGAAAAACTAGCTTATAGACAACTCCAGACATTTATCTTTGTTTCCATAGAAAAATCTGTCATTAAATACCTGTATGCTTATACCATACGAGATCTAGCCTCGATGGGATCCCACCTGCAGTGCCACTACCTGGAACAGGACACAACTGTTTAACCGAACTGACCTGTTCCCAAGACTAAAACTAATTCAAGAAAATATGAAACAGCATACTCAAATTTGTTTTTTCTGGGGCCGGCCCGGTGGAGCACTGGATAGTGCGCCGCTTGGGAAGCGCGACGGCGCTCCCGCCCAAGGGTTCGGATCCCACATGCAGACCGGTTCCCGCTCACTGGCTGAGCGAGGCGCGGGAGCAACACCGAGGGTTGCAATCCCGTTGCCGGTCCCCGGTCCAGTACGGGGGCAACACTGAGGGTTGCGATCCATTGCCGGACACGGAAAAAAGACAAAAGACAAAAAAAAAAAAATTTGTTTTTTCTGCTTGTTCCAATTTATGCTTTTTCCTTTGCCCATCTCTTATCTTGAAACTGTTAACCCACGTTTCTCCATAGCTACCAATCCTATTTTAATATGTGCAACTTTCTAAAAATTAAAGTTTTAAAAGGAGAACTGTGGGAAAGCAAAAATGTTTCAGCCCCAAAATATATTTCTTTAACAGAATTCAAGATGGCTAATTGAGAGAGACTGGAAAACAAGATTGGCTAGAAGGCTATTTCTTTGTGGAAGGAAATTGACATCTCTAGATGGGACAGCCAGGCTTCCTGTGAGGCCCCTCCTTTGGTACCATCTATTCTTTCTGAGGGCAACTGTGAGGTCACCTGAAGTATGACCTTAGTTTTGTTTCATTTTTAAATTTACTATTAAAAGTATTTAAGGTTTTGAATATTCCTCTGAATATAGTTTTAGTTGCCCCCATTTGTTTAAATATGTAGTGTTTTCACTATTATTACCTTTTAAACAAATTTTAGAGTCTTATTTTTCTTTGGATGAGGACTTTTTTTTTCCAGAAGACTGCAGGTACTAGTCAAAGGAAAAAAAATTAAGGTAATAATAGACATTAAAGAAGTTAAAGTCAGGTCCATATCCTTGAATGGAAAGCCTAAATAGTTCAAATACGCTGATTCTTTTTAAGTTATTGTAATATCTAATTCAAACTCAACAGAGTAGGTTTATTGTTTACATGGAATAATACACAAAAGAACAATGAGTGTGATCTTGTGCTACCACATAATAAAATTCTTAAAAGTCATAGCAACACAGTGTGATCCTGTCGCTGGAATACCTGAGCAGATAAATGGAAGAGGATAAATGTCCCATAAACTGACCCTCACATGTTAAATAAATTTACATATGATGTTGATGACACAGAGTTAAGGAACAATGAAAATAGGAAGGAGAGCAAAGACATCTGAGGAAAAGTCTGGATTATTCAGTAAATGCTAGTGGGATGTTGGCCAAATACCTTGAAAAAAATAGGGACAATGCATCAAAGTAAATTACAGATAAATTAAAGATTTCAAAGTAAAGACGATCCTATAGAAGAAACAGAAGAAAATAAAAATGATAATTTACCTTATGCCAAAATGGAAATGGACTTCTAAAATAAATTTTATTGTTTTTATCAAGGTATTCCATATTCTGTGTAAAAATCATAACACATGTATAATTAAAATTTGCCCATGATTCCATAACTCAAAGAGTTCTCTAATGACGTTTTAATATGTCTTTCCAGAGATTAGACATGAACATGCGTACCATGCGATTATGTACCCTTTTGGTGTTATCATGTGTGCAGCAGGTGCAGGTCACCTGGAATGTATTTTTGTGACCCACCTTCTTTGCTTTGCTGCATAGCTGGATGGTAAACCACCAGATAGGCCAGGCCTGCAGCTGGACTCGTCCTCCAGATGTAGGGACCGCTCACTGCTTCCCAGGGCCCTGCTGGGCAGCAGCCACCAGAGTTTCTCCTAAGCACAGTCCCAAATCCATCTGGGAATTCTATCCATCCCACCGCAGAGGCCTTGCCGCAGGAGCTTTCCCACCCTGCCCAGCATACAAATGTCACGCTGGCCACACAGGACGAGAACATGTCACTTCATTCAGATTTTCCTCCCACCATCCCTCCAGGTCCCTTAACTGTCTAGTCCTACAGATAGCAGGGTATTGATGGTTACAGGCGCTGTGGTGGCGGTACAGCATCCTTCGGCCACAGTAAAGCACAAACCTCCTTTTCAGTTTGATGATGGGAACGTCCTCTGGCAGGAAGCCATCAGACAGGATTCAGAGCCAAGTCTCCTCCCCTGCCCAGGGCTGCCCCATCAGGGAAGGGCCGAGTGCTCAGTTCCTTCCCTCTGCCCCCCTCTTGTCAGCCCTGGTCACCCCCAGGGGTGGAGCGGGGAATGGGAGCAGGAGGAGTTTTCCTTGACTGGGGCAGTTGTGGTTCTCTGGTTTCTGAGCCTTTGCCCGGTGTCTCAAGCCACTCTTCTCATGGGCACATTCAGGGGCTGCTCAGGGACGCCTCCCTGAAGAGGCCGCACACCGATAGCTCCCCTGCTATGGTCACTCTCAATTCCTCCTGTAGCCCTAGGTCTGAGGGTCCCCTCCAGCCTCCAGGGCAGGCAGGAGGCTCTCAAATGTGGATTCACCTCCAGTCCAGGAGACCACTCACCCATCCCTTATCCCTACAAATTCTGGGAGCAGAGTGACTTTCTGGACCAGAGCCCCTTAACTTGGCCTTTGCAGGTCACTTCTGCCAGCCCCCAGCCCTCTCATTTTCAGGTGTGATGCAGACAGCACGCCGTGGCCTTCCACAGACCATGGGGTGCATAGCAAGTTCTCAGAAAAGTCCCTTTCCCACGATGATAAGGTAGCAGCCCTGCCCTGCCCCTCAGGCAAGGTGGACTCAGAGCACAGTTCTCTCCAGAGTAATCCTATTTGATAAATTTTTCCAAAGCCAGTTATTGTCCCTCTTATGCCATCAACATGGATGAGGGGTTAAGAGCTGTGTAAACAGTTTTTGCCACTGTCATCACTTTCCATACAAACGCCTCACACTTTAATGTGCATTTAAGCCAGCTGGACGCCTTGTTAAAGTGCAGTTTCTGAGAGAGCAGGTGTGAGGTGGGGCCAAGATTCTGCATTTAACAGCCCCTAGGTGATGCCCATCGCCTTAGACCACACTTAGAACAGCAAAGGGCCAATAGCTCTGGTCCTCAAACTCGGCTGCACATTGGAATCTGGAGAGATGTCAAAAGTGCTGGACCCAGGCTCTTTTTTTAAAGTCATAAACATATATTAATTTTGTAATCAGAAGACAATGTCAACTAGAAAACCAGACAAGCAAAAGAGCTTATGGAAGGGCCCGGGCGGCTGGGGTGTGCCTCTGCACGGAGGCCTGGACTCACCTGTCACAGAAGAGACCTTTTCTGGGCCGACCCTGTGGCGCACTCAGGAGAGTGCGGCGCTGGGAGCGCAGCGGCGCTCCCGCCACAGGTTCGGATCCTATATGGGGATGGCCGGTGCGCTCGCTGGCTGAGCGTGGTGCGGGCAACACCAAGCCAAGGGTTGCAATCCCCTTACTGGTCACAAAAAGGACAAAAAAAAAGAAGAGACCTTTTCTAATAAAGAGGTGGGGGAGGTTCAGGTGGGTCAAAAAGGAACAGCCACCACCAGGACTGCAGTCACAATACCGGGGCTTGTGGGCACCTGCCCAACCCTTGCATGGTGGCACACTGCTGTGCCTCGGGCCTGCAGCCTCTCCCTCTGTGGCGATGAGGCTCTGCACAGCCTGTGCTGGGCTCGTCACCTTGCCTGAGGATCTCTTCCCTGTCATTTCCTTGATGTGTGCTTCTTTATTCTGCTGACTTGAGTGTGTCACATGGCACCTGGCCAACCCCACTGCTGTATCTGTTGCCAGCGGGAAGGGAACAGGTCCTTTGTCTGCAGCCCAAGAGGGGCACCAGTGGACCATCCCCTGCATCACCTATAGGACAAGACCTGCTGGCCATGGGGGACCGACGCTCACTGTTGAAGCTCACTAGCTCTGTTTTCTGTGGGAATAAAGCCTGATTCCATCCCCTGCCTGCTGGAGTTGTGTCTTTCTTGGAAACCCCAACACCTGAAAACCTGCCACGGATTGACTTAGCCTGGTGGTGGGCAGCAGGTGTCACCTGCCTGACAACACTGATGGCTTAGGTCAGCACCCCCTAGGTACCCGATGCAGTGCTAAATGTCTAACCGTCTTTGTACCCCCATGAGGCCACACTCTCGTTTATCCCTCCCTATTTCACAGTTGAGGACGCTGAGATTCTAAGCATTGAGTGACCTACCCAAGGCCACACAGTTCATAAGTGCAATGCTAAGACTCAACTTGAGGTCCCCAAATGGGGGAGAATCTAAGACTTTTGGCCACCTCTCCCTCACTTGAGGGCAAGTGGAGACCCCCAGGGCCAACTGGACAAGCTCTCTTCTCTGGTCATGTTGTCCAGGTTTGGTCTGAACTGCACATAAGCCAGCCTCTGGGGCCAGCGAGGCTGTATAAGCTTTTGGTAAAATCAGTTCCCAGTGCACTGCTCCCTCCTGCCCATCAGTGCTAGTGAGTCATCTGAACTTCAAACATTCTGCTCTCCTAGGAAGCCTTACGTCCAAACACCTATTTTTTCATTTTTTTTCACATTTTCTTTCATTCATTCAACTATTTGTTCATCGATTCATCAAACAACTAGTAAGTCTTATTTTGTGCTAGGCATCTTGAGGGCTCACGGTCTTGACTAGAACCCAAGTAGATAACCAGCCAGGAGCGAAAAATGGGACTTGCAGATCGAAGTCAAATGACAGACCAGGCACATGAAAAATCCCCCCACGTGCACTCCAGAAGTGTGGAGGCATCTGCTGTGGTCTAAATGATTGCATCCTCCCCGTTCATGTGTTGAAACTTAATCCTCATGCAATGATGTTGGGAGGTGAGTATGTCGTGATGTCAGAGCCCCTCTGCATGAGATCAGTGCCCTTATGAGAAAGGACTGAGGGAGCTTGCTTGCTCCTTCTGTGTTGTGAGGACAGACGAAGACACCATCTGTGAGTAACACGCCCTCACCAGATGCCGAATCTGCTGGTGCCTTGACTTTGGACTTCTAGCCTCCAGAAGTATGAGAAAGAAATTCCTATTTGTAAATTACCCAGTCAACTGTATTTTGTTATAGAAGCCTGAACAGACTAAGATAGCACCCAAATTAAATACTTTCTTAAGTTTTAAGAGCCTAGCTAAACTCTAGTGCAAAAACGGAAACTTCCAGGTAACAGATACAAAAAGATAGCTCAGTATAAGTGAGTAAGATTGAAAACACGTGACCCACAAGGACAAGAGTTCAAGAGATCAGGCTTAGTGCTCGAGCAGTGACAGAGAGACAGCAGCAGCCCCCGCGTGGGGCAGGATCAGACAGGCAATCCCTTGGAGCCTGGAGTCAGGAACACCTGCCCTTCCGTGAACAAAAGCTACGATTCAGGATTTAAAGTTAATATGTTAGCGTCACTTTATCATAATTGCAGATACATGTGACATGGAAATGTGCATCTCACCATATTCCTAATATTAAGAAATTCAGCACTGTCTAATGCAGCCTGAGTTGCTTATGGCTTGCTGGATTAGTGATGGAAATAGTGGGATAACTATCATCAAAGTAAATAAACAACTTTGCATGAGCACTTTCTTAGTACAAACATTTTAACAAATGTAGTATTTTCCTAATAAGCATTTTTAATCTCAATGCTACAAGTTAACACTTTTTGAAACTATTATGACAAAACCTTCAATATTACAGGAAAATGGATCTTCTTAGCAAACAGATGTACACAGAAACTCAACTTTCTGAGGCAAGACATAAAATAAGTATAGATTGAACTTAAATTTTATGGTAATTGGCATGCAGATATTCCCCGGTGTTCTCCTAATCCATCTAACAAGATGTAATGGCTGTTTATTGCTTGTCTTCTCAAAGCATCTGTGTCAACAGACTCCCACTTTCTTCCCAAGGTCCTTCGTCACTTGAGAGGCAAAACCCATGGCTTCTGCTTTGATCACGTTTTCCCCCGAGGCTACATGAGGGAACGCAGCTTATGCATTTGTCCTCTACAGCTGGGGTCTGAACATTTAAATCCACTGGTGACCAAAGCTCCCTGCCGGGACCTCCTGGAGCTCACTGCCCAGGGCCCTGGCTGTGGAGGCCCAAGCTGCCTTCCTCTAGCCTTGATCTCACCTTTGACCCTTTATGTCTCAGATGCCAGCACCCACCTGTAGTGACTCGGACGCTGGCCTTTACCCCATCCTGGCCTTTGCCCCTGGCCTGACCACTTCTCTGAAGTACACTGATGGCTTTTGTGCCCTCCTGGACCCCTTCATTCCATCCATCCCCCCCACCGTGCCCACTCTTGAAGCCCCTTCCTGAAGATTCACTAGAAGCTTCGGGGCTTCTCTATGGCAGGTTCTCTCCAAGGGCCATTTTCGGGCTGTCCTACCCTTCACATTCTACCAGAAGGCTGGTCCATCCTTCCACGTCCTGGAGCACAGCCAAAGCCTGTGTCGTTTCTGAGTCTCATGTCTGAGTCACCTCCTCAAGTAAACTGAGTGCTTAAAACAGCATCACGTCTCCTCCCCCCTGCATTCTCTTGCTGTGCTTGGCACAGAGCTGGACCCCTGGGGGCTCCTCCTGGGCAGACTGGACTATGAGTGACTGATAGCTAGTGGCTGATCTCACCAGGTGTGCAGGGCTGAGCAGGGGCTGAGTCTCCTCTGCCTCCCTCCACCCTGCAAGGGAGCCTCTGTCTGTCTTGGGCATGGATCCTCGGCTGCCCGGGCGTGTAAATTAAGGAATAATAGAGCTGCAGAAGTATAAGCCCTCAATGATGGGGAATATGTTCGTCTGCTAAGAAGCAATTTCAGTGAAAATTAACTCCATTTCAACAGGAAGAGTGAGGCTTGGCATAAGCCGGCCAATCCCAGAGGACAATAAAATTACTTCGTCAAAGCTCTGCTAGCTTAAATTAACCAAGCGAGCGCTCCAGGATCCTGGCTAGATGCAGCAAGTAACTAGGTTTTAATGAACAAGAATAGCTTCTTGGATAAATGAGAAAAATAAGCGACAGCCTACCTCTAGCACAAGTGCACACAGGGCTGTCTCAAGGACAACTTTCCCCCAAGGATATGCACCACTACGAGTATCCTGTGCAGCTGTCTACACTGTCAGCATTGGCTGGGTGTCCTCAAGACCAGTTCTTGGCCAGTAATGGCCTGTCTACACTGTCTACACTGACTTTGTCCTCAAGGACTGTGTTCTTGGCCATGGTGTCTCAGATAGCAAGTGCCCCTGCTTCACCTGCATGACTACGGACTGGACATCCAGGTCCTGAGAAACTCACTGACCATTTCCTCTGTGACCGTCTTCCTGGCTAGCCTTGCCCAGGAGAATTGTCCATCTTTGTATTGTCCTCTGCACTGTGTCCTTAATCCATCCTTCTCTGGCCAACTGTGTTCTGATCATGCCATCTAGATCCACGACCTTGGCCATCTGTGCTCTAGCCACAGATATCCAGGTCTACCCTGATTAGGCCCTTGGTGATTATGTCCTGACCAACTATGTCCTGGAAAATTGTCTATACTGACTGGCAAAAAATCTACTGACAGCCCACACCCCAAGTTAAATTTTTTCTCGTTACTCATCTGTATCAGTGAGGGTTCCACCAGAGAAATGGAACAAGTAAGATAGAGACCTAGAGAGAGGTGTATTAACATTAGGATATATTATTTACATATTTATTACTAAGAGATTATTAACACTAGGAGATTTATTACAAGAAATTGGCTTGAGGTTGTGGGGCTGGCAAGGCAGGTCTGGAATCCGTGGGGCAGGTCATTGGGAAATGCCACGGTAGGAGCTGGAGCTGCAGTCCACAGGTGGAACTTCTTCCTCAAGGAACCCTCGGTTTCGTTCTTAGGGCTTTCAACTGATTGATCAGGCTCACTCAGGCCACCCAGGATAACCTCCTCTACATAAAGTCAATTGATTGCAGATATTACCACATCTACAACATACCTTCCCAGCAACACTTAGATTGGTGTTCGATTGAGTCACCGGACAAGAGACAGGAGAAGCTCTGCTGCAGCTGGTAGCCCCTTAAACCACAAAGATGAATTTCCTGTAGGTCTCCTTACTGCTCATCTGGATAAGGTAGACTCTTCTTGGGTCCCAGCTGAAAGCTTTATCAGGTCAGTTTCACGAACAGTGGCATGAAGTCAGGTCCTGGGATGATGGTCAGTCCATCTCCCTCCCACAAAACACCCGCCTAACAATTTTATCTGTACATGATTGTGTGTATGTTTAGTGTAGCTATTGGGCCAGTATGTACCCTGATCTCCAAGTTTAATTTCTTGTTAATCTAAACTTTTACTCCAGGCACATCATACGGCTATGTCCTGCCCACCATTCTGGGAACAATACCAAAGGGACACAAACTCTGTCCTTAGCAAATCCCATACGCTCAAGAGATCAAATCCCTGAAAGCATACACAGCCTTCCCTGCACTAAATCAGGAGCGTCTTCCATGCTGCATGTCCTTCCTTCCATGACATAAAGGTGGCACCTTTGCCATTCTTAGGGAAAGCATTATGACCTGGCCTTTAGTGTTTCCTTCACTCTGTTCCACCTATGCTTTGTTCAGCACAAATTTCTTACTTAGAGGGCATGGCTGCCCCTTTCCTAGTATGAAGACTATTCCCCATCCTGATGTGTTTCTGGGTGTTTGTGCTGGACGTCCCCACTCACAGAACCAGAGGCTTACTGGTACTGCCCGAGAACTGGTGTTTCTCTCCAGTAGGGAATATGTTTGCAGGTGGGATTGAAAGCAGGAAAAGACTGTGCTATGGTTTGAATGTCCCCTCCAAAGTCAAGCTGAGCTTAATCCCTAATGTGGCAGTGTTGAAAGGTGGGCCTTTAGGAGGTGATTGGATCATGAGGACCCTGCCCTCATGAATGAATCAATCAATTTATGGATTAATGGGTTGTCATGCGAGTGGAACTGGTGAATTTTTAGAAGAGAAGGAGAGGCCTGAGCTAGCAGTTTAGCCTGCTTTTGCCCTCTTGCCGTCTGTGTTAGTCTATTTGTTGTCACTTAGAATACCTGAAACTGGGTACTTTATAAAGAAATGAAGTTTATTTCTTACAGTTTTGGAGGCTGGGAAGTCCAAGGTCAAGGGACGTACCTGGCTAGGGCCTTGTTCTGGGTGGAGACTCTGTGCAGAGTCCCGTGATGAGGCCAGATATCACACGCTGAGGGCTGAGCAAGAGCACATGCTAACGTCCCTCTCCCTATAAAGCCCCCAGTCTACTCTGACCCATAATGGCAACCCATTAAACCATTAACCCATTAATCCCTGAATGGATTAATCCATTCATGAGGGCACAGTCCTTACAATCCCAATCACCTATTAAAGGCCCCACCTTTCAAACACTACATTGGGAATTAAATTCTATTATGAGCATGGTTGGACAAATGTTCAAACACCATGTGCTGCCCTGTGCTGCCTTGGGTCTCTGCAGAGAGTCCCCACTAGTAAGAAGACCCTCACCAGAGGTACCTCCTCAGCCTTGGACTTCCCAGCTTCCAAAACTGTAAGAAATTTTGTTTCTTTGTAAATTACCCAGTTCCAGATATTCTAAGTGACAGAAAACTGACTAAGACAGACTGTTTCCACCACAAGGACATACTACGTTCCCCACTTCCATCATGACTATAACTTGCATGGTACCCATTTCTTGGTGGAGAAAGTGCAGCTGTCAGTCAACAAGACCCCACAGGTTCTGAGGAGAGAGGAGCCTGCAGCCCCACACAGACAATCCTGTTAATGGCCCTAGCAGGCCTTCCACGTGCTACTCCCCACAGAGAAATGCATCCTGGAGTGTCTAGAATATACAAACAACAGACCCCATTAATAAGGAAAGATAAGCAACCACATAGGAAAATGGCCAAAGGATGTGAATTTACTGAAGAGGAAATAGGCTAACTGACGTAAGAAAAGATGCTCAACCATACTGGTAATCGGGGAAATGCAATCTAAATCAACCACGAGATATTTATTCACCCTCGTAATTGGCAAAAATGAGTTTGAGAGTATCATGTGCTGTGGAGGTTGAAGGAAATCAGTTGCTCTCATGCCCCGTGACGATGTGTGATCCTCAGGGCCCAGCAATTCCACTTGTCGGTGTGTGCCCTAGAGAACCCTCTCTGAGGTACATAAGGAGGCAGTGTCCCGGGATGCTGCATGTGGACACTGGACCCAACGGCATGCCTATACACTGGGGAATCGCTAGAGAAGATGTCCTGGATCCACACAATAGAATATCATGCAACAGTTTAAAAACCAAATGTAGATCTACCAATTCAACATGGGAGAATTTTTTAACAGTCTGGAAAGATACCCATTAACTTCATAAGAGTAATTGCTTTGAGGAGTGCAGGAGGGTTAAGAGGTTGGTCACAGGGAATTTGGGGTTTATCCAGAACCTTTCCCTTGTTTTAAAAGAGAGTATCTGGATGCATTTTCTTATGGAAATAGAAGATGATGTTCAGAGTCTGCTTTGGGTGTTCATTTCCCATTCCCACTGTCTTCGTTGCTCGTGCTCGAGTGGGAAGCTCCTCTGTGTCCGTCACCTGCTGGAGGACAGTCTTCCTGCACCCCTTGGGCTCCCATTTCTATGGGACATTCACAGCTCTTTGCCCTGCCAACCACCCTGCAGACCAGCATGGAGCACATCTAAAAATACTAGAGACTGTGTCATTAGCTAGTGCTGGGCAACACACCACCCCAAGACTCAGGGGCTTATAACAATCACCATTTGCTTTTGCCCCCCAAATTTAGGGGTGGGCTGGGAAATGCTTGTGGTTGGGGCCAGGTCCAGCTGAACACAGCTAGGCTCCTGTCTGCCTGTGGTCAGCAGGCGGGTGGCCTGGTGGCTGGCTGGTCTGGGGTGGCCTCAATCCCAGCAACAGGGAGAGCAGGCCACGCATGGCTTCCCCTCTGACAGGCCAGCCCAGCGCTGTCCATGCATCAGGCACAGGTGTTCAAGGGCCAGCAGAGCAAGCATGGCAGCGAGAAACCCAGCTCAGAGCTAGCACGCGGTGACTTGCACTGCACTCTACTGACTGAGTCTGGGCACAGGGGTAGGAACGACTTGCCTCTTAATGGGAGGAGTTGCAAAGCCATAGGTTGAAAGGCCGAAAGGTGTGGCTCCTGGCAGGAGTGAAGGACAGCAGCTGCTTGTTTCAGCCGATTCCTGAGGGCTACGTGCCCTGCATGTTGTTGGTCTGTGTCCTAACAGCTGCTTTGGCTCCCACCCCTGTGGTGTCCTTGTTCCCTTCCTGCCCCAAGTACCACTGACATTCTGATGGACTGGCAGGACTTAGAGGAGCTACAGACCACCAAGAAAGACCACCAGGATACTCTCGGTGGGATCAAGAGTTTTGCAGACTTCACGCAACGTCCTTGCAGCAGATATTCGATGAAGCTCCATCCTGCTCACCAACCCCATTCACAAACCATCTCAAGCTGCAGCTAAAGAGCTCTCCAGAGAGAGGGAGGGACCCTTTCTCAAGACCATGGCCTGTGGCCCTAGCACCCCGCATCCACGTGGGCCCTGTCTGCTGTTCCTGCTACACTCGGCTGAACCCCAGCTGTCCATCTGGGAAGACCAGCTGGGGAGCTGGACATGCAGTACGGGCTGGCCTGAGCATCGCATTGGCCAGCTGCTGCTCCAGAAGCCCCTGGACTGAATTGCAGCTGGGGAAACCCCCCATACAGCCCTGGAGTTCATCCTGGGCTCTGAGAGCAGCCAGCAGAGAAGCCAAGCTGCAGATCCAGAGAGGGCGGCCACATTGCAGGCTTCTTGTCGGCCCTCAGGAATCCATACCCGGTTCCAATCCTATTCACAACCCAACTAAACGTGTGCCTGGTTTCTGAGTTCAAGCCCACCTCGCCCTCTTTTCCTCCCCCCACCCCAAACAATCCCATTTACTAAAGTGTCTGCAATCACTCCAGGCTCCATTCTCTGCCATCCACTGGGCAATCCCTAGCCCTTTGGCCCCCCTGGGTCTGCTATGGAATTGGATGGGATGTCTGAAAGTCCAGCCCAGTGAGAAGCACCAGGTGCTACTCATCTGCCTTTCTAGGACGAGCTCCATCAGTCACTCCATGGTTAAGATCAGACCTTGTAAATAGCATCTGAAAGGAACAGGCAGCATCCCTCTGGACTGGCCAGGAAGGATGCCTGGATCTGGAAGCCCTGCCTGCCCCCATCTCCGCCATCCATCCCTCAGGAGTCCAGGGTCAATGCTCATACATGGGAGCTCCTGGGGCCCTGCAAATAGTCTCCACGGCAGTCCTGGGTGTGAGAGCCTGAAGCCTGTACCTGGAGCCAGGACTTGGTTCAAATCCAGCTCTACCACTTGGCTGTGTGGCCTTTACCAACCATCTTTACCTCTCTGAACATGACAGGATTGCTATGAGTGCAGAGTGCTGTCTCTAGCTATAGCTGCAAAGCCTCCATTTGCCATGAATTTATTTTTTTAAAACCAAGCTTCCATGACTTCCAAAAGTTTGGGAATCCCTGATGTAATCCCACAGTTTCTTTTTATAAGTTCCTGGGCTGCCTGCTGTTCAAAACATGAATTCCAGAAAGAAAAGGTGAGAGGAGAAATAGCCCAGAAGGAAAAAAAAAATCTGCGGCATTAGGGCAAACTGCTGGGTGACAGCCTTGAAATGAAGCCACCGGGCTGTTAATTGCATTCTCTTTGCCCCCAGGCCTGTGCTTGTCCCTCTTCTCTGGTTTGGGATCGATGTGAGGGATGGCAGATGGGATTAAGGCAGGCAGACTTTGATTAGGCCATCAGACAGGTAAAAAGGTATTGAGCTGACTCCTAGTGACTTGTCACTAGATACAATTAACGGTGCAATTCTGTGTGTGTGTTCTCTTCCTCTGTCTCTCTCCGTCTCTCTCTGTCTCTGTCTCTCTCCTCTCTCCCTCCCTCCTTCCTTCAGCCCCCACTTCATCCCAATCAATAACGTGTGTGCATCACACAAAAGCATTACTGGGAACTCCCTGTCAGAACCCAATTTGCAATGAGTAACCCAATTTCCAGTGGTGGCCTCTGCGGCCTTTGTTCATTCCACACTGAAGACCTACTATGTGCGAGCAAATCTTACAGGCGGATGGAGACAGAGCAGAGAACAAGAGGACGGCACTGCTGCCCTCGTGGTGACGTCGCTGTCTTGGACCCGAACAGGCAATCGACAAACAAACAGTAATCATCTCATATCAAGGAGCAAGGGGCGCTGCAAAGAGTGCAGTTAGGGCGTGAGGAGGAAGAGTGAAGGGACAACCATTTTAGACCAGGTGGTCGTGGGAGCCCACCGTGTACACAGTCAGCACCTCAGCACATCCAGCACTGGGCGGGAGCTCTGGGGAGTTCAAGAGAAAAGACGTGGCCTGCCCTCCAACCAGCCGGGGACACAAAGCTCATGTACCAGAGAGTGAGGGACGTGTAAGGCAGGAAACCGGGTGGATAGTGAACTAAAGGCAAGTTCCAGTAGATGCAGGAGAGGGAAGTCAGCAGTGCATTTCCAGGTTGGGAAATTGGGGAAACAAGGGGAAGACTGAGAACAGGCAGTTGGAGAGGCGGAGTCCCTTTTCTCCCAGGGAGAGGGGAACTCAGATTTCAACACTTTGAGCTGGAACTGCAGGAGTCAGCAATTGCTGACTTAACACCCGGTGTGAATGAACAGCTACGATTCTGGTACAGACTTGGGGGTTTCTGGGCATCTGGTTTTGGGGGGAACTAAATCAAACTTTGATTACTGACAAACATTGTAATAAATGGGCAATGCACATAAGTGCACCTGAAGGTTGCGTTTCTCTAAATCTCTTTCTAGATGGTAACGACTACAGCTGACACCCACACATCGACAGGCCAAGCTCTGTGCCAGGCACCCCACACGCATGGTCTCTTTCAGTCTTTATAACAGCAGCTGGAGTCTACTGTTATCCCCTCTTTATAGGGAAAGAGTTGAGTCCTGGAGAGACAACATAACTTGCCCATGTCTTTTCCTTTATTAAATAAGAACCTCTTGAGCATTTAAAGACACAGCTGGTAAAACACAGAACTGGGATTCAAACCCAGGTCTGTCTTACTCTAAAACTCTTGCTCTGATCCACTGCACTAAGCCATTTTTCACAAAGAGGCTTCATTTATTTTTTACTTTATTTTTTATTAAAACATAATTGATTGTACATATCTGTTGGTACAACGTTAAATGTCAATGCCTGTGTGCAATATGCGATGCTCAAATCAGGATAATTACTATATTCATCATTATATAATGTAATCATTTTTTGTGGCCCTTTACCAATTTCTTGCTGACCTCCCCTCCCCCTTTCCCACCTCTCCTGGCCTCAGTTCCATTCTCTCCTTTTGAAAGTTCAGCAGATTATAGTGATTGTTGTTTCTTTCTTTCCTTCTTTCTTTTTTTGATTTATTTTTTAGCTTTTGGGGGGGCTCTCATTTATGAGGACATACAGTATTTCTCTTTCTGTGTCTGGCTTATTTCACTTAACGTAGTTGTTCCTAAGTTCATCCATGTTGCTGTGAATGGCAGTATTTCATTCCTTTTTACGGTAGAGTAGTATTCCATTGTGTTAATATACCACAGTTTCCTTATCCAGTTGTCCATCGGTGGACATTTAGGTTGGTTCCCACTATTGGCTATTGTAAATAGAGTTGTGATGAACATGGGAGTGCAGGTATCCCTTCGACATGATGATTTCCATTCCTTTGGTTATATACCCAGAAGTGGGATTACTGGATCGTATGGCAGTTCTATTTGTAGTTGTTTGAGGAACCTCCATACTGTTTTCCATAATGGCTGCACTAATTTACAGTCCCATCAGCAGTGCTGGAGGGTTCCTCTTTTTCTGCATCCTCACCAGCATTTGTAATTCTCTGTCTTTTTGATAATAGCCAGTCTAACTGGCATGAGATGATATCTCAGTGTGGTTTTGATTTGCATTTTCCTGATGCTTAGTAATGTTGAGCATTTTTTTCATGTGTCTGTTGGCCATTTGTATGTCTTCCTTTGAGAAATGCCTATTCAACTCCTATGCCCATTTTTCAATCAGATTACTTATTCTTTTAATAAGTTGTTTGAGTTCCTTGTATATTCTGGATATTGTTCTCTTGTCAAGTCATAATTTGTGAAAATTTTCTCCCTTTCTTTAGGTTGTCTTTTAACTCTGTTAACTGTTTCTTTTGCTGTGCAGAAGATTTTTAGTTTGATATAATACTATTTGTTTAATTTTTCCTTTATTGCCTGTACTTTTGGGTCTTGTTCATAAAGTCTTTCCCAGTCTTACTTCTGGAAGTGTTCCCCCTAAGTTTTCTTTCAGGAATTTTATAGTTTTAGGTCTTATATATAAGTCTTTAATCCATTTTGAGTTGATTTGGGTATATGGCAAGAGGTACAGGTCTAGTTTCATTCTTCTACATACCAATGTCCAGTTTTCACAGCACCATTTATTGAAGAAGCTGTCTTTTCTGCAATGTATTTTCTTATAGCTTTTGTCAAAGATCAGTTGGCTATAAGTACGTGGGCTGATTTTTGGGTTCTCTATTCTGTTCCATTGGCCAGAGTGTCTGTTTTTATGCCAGTACCATGCTGTTTTGGTTACTACAGCTTTGTAGGATAGTTTGAAGTGAGGTACTGTAATGTCTCCAGCTTTGATTTTCTTGCTCAGGATTGTGTTGGCTATTTGGGGTCTTTTGTTGTTCCATAATGAATATTAGAATTGTTTTTCTATTTCTGTGAAAAATGTCATTGGTATTTTGATAGGGATTGCATGGAATCTGTAGGTCATTTTGGGTAGTATGGACATTTTCACAATGTTTATTCTTCCAATCCAAGAGCATGGAATGTCTTTCCATCTTTCAGTGTCCTCTTTAATTTCTTTCAGCAGTGATTAGTAGTTCTCATAGAGATCTCTCACCACATTCTTGGTTAAATTGATTCCTAGGCATTTTATTTATTTTATTTTATTTTATTGTTGGCTATTGTAAATGAGCTTGCTTTCTTAATTTCTTTTTCTGCTAGTTAATTGCTGGAGTATAAAAATGCTACTGATTTTTGCATGTTGGTTTTGTATTCTGCAAATTTACTGAATTCATTTATTAGCTCTAAGAGATTTTTTTGTAGAATGTTTAGGTTTTGCTATATATAGGTTCATGTCACCTGCAAACATGGACAGTTTGACTTTGTCTCTTCCAACCTGGATGCCCTTTATTTCTTTCTCTTTCCTGATTGCTTTGGCTAGTACTTTTAATACAATGCTAAGTAGGAGTGGTGAGAGTGAGCATCCTTCTCTTGCTCCTGATCTTAAGGGAAAAGCTTTCAGCTTTTCCTCACTCAGGATGATTTGGCAGTGGGTTTGTTGTAAATGGTTTTTATTGTTTAAAGATACTTTCCTTCTATACCTAATTTGCTGAGAGTTTTTATCATGAAGGGATATTGAATTTTGTCAAATGCTTTTTCTGTGTTTATTGGACAATTGTATGGTTTTGGTCCTTAATTTCGTTGATGGGTTGTATCCCATTTATTGACTTGCATAGTTGAACCATCCTTGAATCCCTGGGATAAACCCCTCTTGATCATGGTGCATGATTTTTTTTTTTTATCTGTTGCTGTATTCCATTTGCTAATATTTTGTTGAGGATTTTATGTCTATGTTCATCAGAGATATTGGCCTTTAGGTTTTCTTTTCTGTTGCATCTCTGTTTGGATTTGGTATTAGGATGAAGGTGGCCTCGTAGAATGAGTTTGGGAGAATGGCCTGTTTCAATTTTTTGGAATAGTTTGAAGATAGTTGGCATTAATTCTTCTTTAAAGGTTTGGTAGAATTCAGCAGAAAAGTCATCCAGTCCTGGGCTTTTCTTTGTTGGGAGACTGCTGATTACTGCTGCCATCATTGCTTGTTACTGGTCTGTTCAGGTTTTCCATGTCTTCTTGGTTCGGTTTCAGTAGTTTGTATGTGCACAGAAATTTATCCATTTCCTTCAGGTTTTCAAATTTGTTGGTATATATAGTTGTTTATAATAAATAGTCTCTAATGATTCTTTGAATTTCTGTGGTATCAGTTGTAATGTCTCCTTTTTCATTTCTGATTGTTGTTTTTTAAGTCTTCTCTCTTCTTCTTTTTTTAAATTTTATTAGCCTAGCTAATGGTTTGTCTACTTTATCTTCTCAAAAAACCAATTTTGTTTCATTGATCTTTTGTATCATTTTGGGGGTCTCTATTTCATTTAGTTCTACTCTGATCTTAAGTATTTCTTACTGTCTACTAATTTGGGAATTGGATTGTTCTTGTTTTTAGTTCTTTGAGGTGTAGCATTACATTGTTTACTTGAAATCTTTCTATTATTTGATGTAAGTGTTTATTGCAATAAACTTCCCTCTTAGTTTTGATGTAAGTGTTTGTTTTTAGTTCTTTGAGGTGTAGCATTACATTGTTTACTTGAAATCTTTCTATTATTTGATGTAAGTGTTTATTGCAATAAACTTCCCTCTTAGTACTGCTTTTGCAGTATTCCACAGGTTTTGGTATGATGTGTCATTATGTTCATTATTTTCAAGAAATTCTTTGATTTCCTGTTTAATTTCTTCTTGAGCTCATAGGTTGTTCAGGAGTGTGTTGTTTAATTTCTATGCATATTTGTATAGTTTCCAGAGTTTTACTTGTTATTGATTTCTAGTTTTAATTCACTGTAATCTGAAAAGATACTTGAAATGATTTCCATTTCTTAAAATTTGCTGAGACTTGATTTGTGATCTAACATGTAGTCTATCCAGGAGAATGTTCAATTAGAAAAAAAAAAGAATAAAAAAGCGTGAAGAAAGCATAAGAGACCCCTGAGATGCCATCAAGGAGCTGAATATATGAATTATAGGAGTCTAGAAGGAGAAGAGAGAAGGAAGCAGAAAGCTTATTTAAAGAAATATGGGTTGAAAACTTCCCAAATCTTGGGAGGGATATGAACATCCAGATCCATGAATCTCAAAGGGCCATAAGAAAGATCAAGCCAAATAAAAATACTCCAAGACACATAATAATAAAATTGTCTAAAGACAAAGAGAAAATCTTAAAAGTAGCAAGAGAACAGAGACTCATCATATAAAGGGGAACTATTATAAGGCCATCAGCAGACTTCTCAGCAGAAACCTTGCAAGCCAGTAGGGATTGGAATGTTAGTTTCCAAGTGTGCTAAAAGAAAAAACTGCCAACCAAGAGTACCATATCAAGTAAAGCTGTCCTTCAGAAATGATTGAACAATAAAAAAAATTTCAAACAAACAGAATCTGAAGGACTTCATCACCATGAGATCTTTTTTACAAGAAATGCTAAAAAGAGTTCTTTGAGTAGAAACAAAAGGATGCTAAGAAACAACATGAAAGTATTAAACTCACTGGTAAAGGTAAAGATATAGTAAAATTTAGAATACTCTACTATTGTAATAGTGGTGTACAAATCACTTTTAACCCTAGTATAAAAGTTAAAAACAAAGTGTTAAACATAACTACAGCTTTAATAATTTGTTAATGGGTACACAGTATGAAAAGATGTAAAATTTTGATGTTGGGGGAAGAGAGAGAAGTGAAAGTGTAGTTTTTGTATGCAATTAAGCTTAAAATAGAATGTTATCAGCTTAAAATAGAATGTTATAGTTGTAAGATGTTTTATGTAAGCTTCATGGAAACCAAAGAAAAACCTGTAGTATATACACAAAAGAGAAAGAGAAAGAAATGCAAGCATAACAATGCAAAAAAAAATCAACAAATCACAAAGGAAAACAGCAAGAGAGGAACAAAGAAACCATAAAACAGTCAGAGAACAATGAACAAAATGGCAATATTAAGTCCTTATATACCAATAATTACTTTAAATATAAATGAATTAAAATCTTCAATCAAGAGACACAGCATGGCTGAATGGATAAAAAGACAAGATTCAACAATATGCTGCCCGTAAGAGATTCACTTGAGCCTTGAGGACATACATAGGCTGAAAATGAAGGGATAGAAAAGATTTTCTATGTGAATGATAACTGAAAGAGAGCAGTACTTATACAAGACAAAATACACTTTTACTCAAAATCTGTCATGAGAGACAAACAAGGTCACTATATAACAGTAAAAGGGGTCAATTCATCAAGATGAGATGATAGTTGTAAATATATATGCACTCAACATTGGAGCACCCAAGTATATAAAGCAAATAGTAACAGAACTAAAGGGAGAAATGAGCACAATACAGTAATAGTAGGGGATTTCAACAACCCACTTTTTACAATGGATAGATCATTCAGACAGAAAATCAATAATGAAACGGTGGACTTAAATATCACTATAGACCAAATGGATCTAACAGAAAATATAGGACATTCAATTTAACAGCAAGAGAATACACATTCTTCTTGAGCACACATGGAACCTTCTCCAAGATATATCATGTTTGGTCACAAAATGAGTCTTAACAAATTTAAGATGTTTGAAATTATCTCAAGTATCTTTTCTGACCACAGTAATATGAAACTAGAAATCAATAACAGGAAGAATTTTGGAAAATCAACAAATATGTGGAAATTAAACCACACACTCCTGAACAACCCATGAATCAAAGAAGAAATCAAAAGGAAAATCAAAAAGTATCTGAGGCAAATGAAGATAGAAACATAATATACCAAAACTTAAGTGATGTAGCAAAAGCATTTCTAAGAAGGACATTAATACCAATAAATGCCTATGAAAGAAAGAAAAGTAAGAGAGAAAGAATCTCAAATAAACAAACTAACTTCACACCTCAATAACTAGAAAAACAAAAGCAAACCAAGCCCAAAGTCAGTAGAAGGAAGGAAATAATAAAGGTTAGAGATGAAATAGAGACTAGAAAGACAATAGAAAAAATAATCAAACTAAAACTTGGTGTGTTTTTTTTTGTTTTTTTTTTTTTTGTCTTTTTTCGTGTCCGGCAACGGATTGCAACCCTCAGTGTCGTGCCCGTACCGGACCGGGACCGGCAACGGGATCACAACCCTCGGTGTTGCGCCCGCACCTCACTCAGCCAGTGAGCGGGAACCGGTCTGTATGTGGGATCCGAACCCTCGGCGGGAGCGCCGCCGCACTCCCAAGCGGTGCACAGGACTTGGTTTTTTGAAAACATAAACTAAATTGACAAATATTTAGCTAGACTAACCATAAAAAGAGAGAGGAGGCAAATAAATAAAATTATAAAGAGGAAATATTACAACTGAAACCACAGAAATGCAAAGATCATAAGAGACAACAGCAGCCCTTCCTTATTCACAGTTCCACTTTTTGCAGTTTGCTTATATGCAGTACAGTACAACAGGGTGTTTTGAGAGAACATGAAAGAGAGAGACAGATTACATTCACATAGCTTTTATTACAGTATATTGTTATAATTGCTCTGCTTTATTATTATTGTTGTTAATATCTTACTGTGCCTAATTTATAAATTAAACCTTATCATAGGTATGTATGTAGTGGAAAAGACATAATATATATAGGGTTCAGTATTATTCACAGTTTCAATCATCCACGGGAGGTCTTGGAACATATTCCCTGTGGATAAGAAGAACTACTATACTATGAACAATTATATGCTAACAAATCTGATAACCTAGAAGAAATTAATAAACTCCTAGAAACATACAATGTACCAAGATTGAATCATGAAGAAATTAAAATCTGAGCAGATCATGAAGAAATTAAAATCTGAGCAGATCAATATAAATATAAATGAATATAAATTGAATCATGAAGAAATTAAAATCTGAGCAGATCAATAACATGTAAGGAAATGGAATCAGTAATCTGAAACCTCCTCATAAAGAAAAGCCCAGGACCAGATGGCTTCATGGACAAATTCTACTAAGCATTTAAAGAAGGGTTAATGCCAATTTTTCTCAAATTCTTCCAAAAATTTGAACAGAAGGGAATACTTCCAAACTCATTTTATGAGGCCAGCATTACCTTCATACCAAAGCCAGATAAGTACACTACAAGAAAACTAAATTACAGGCTAAAATCCCTGATAAAGATAGATGTAAAAATCTTCAATAAAATATTAGCAAACTGAATTAAACAGCACATTAAAAGGATCATACACTATGATCAAGCAGGATTTATGTCTGGGATACAAGCATGGCTCAATATATGCAAATCAACAAATGTGATACAGCAGATTAACAAAACGAGGGATAAAAATCATGTGATCATTTCAATAGATACATAAAAAGTGATTGACAAAATTCAAAGTTGTTTCATAATAAGAACTCTCAACATATTAGGTATAGAAGGAATGCATCTCAACATAATAAAGGCCATAAATGACAAGCCCACAACTAACATCATACTCAAGGGTGAAAAGCTGCAAGCTTTTCTTCTGAGATCAGAAACAATATGAGGGTGCCTGCTCCTGCCACTTCTGTTCAACATAGTACTGGAAGTCCTAGCCAGAGCAATTAGGCAATAAAAGTCATCAAAGGCATGAAGATCAGAAAGGAAAAAGTTGAAATGTCTGTTTCCAGATGACATGATCTTATGTATAAAACCCTAGTGACTCCACCAAAAAACTGACAGAATCAACAGATTTAGTAAAGTTACAGAATACAAAATCAACCTACAAAAATCAGTTGTGTCTCTATACACTAACAACAAACTATCTGAAAGGGAAAATAAGAAACAGTGCAATTCACAATGGCATCGCAAAGATTAACATACTTAGGAATAAATTTAACAAAAGAGTTGAAATATCTCTACACTGAAAACTCTAATATACTGAGGAAAAATACCAAAGACAGCATAAATAAATGAAAAGATATCCCATGTTCATTAATTGGAATAATTGATATTATTAAAATGTCCATACTACCCAAAGCAATCTACAGATTCAATGCAATCCCTATAAAAATTCCAATGTCATTTTTCATAGAAATAAAAAAAAATCCTAAAATTTGTATGGAACCACAAAGACCCCAAATATCCAAACAATCTTGAGCAAAAAGAACAAAGCTGAAGACATCACACTACCTGATTTCAAAATATACTACAAAGCTACAGTAACCAAACAGCATGCTAAAAAACAGACCCAGAGACCAATGAAACAAAATATAGATCCCAGATGTAAATCTATGCATTTATGGTCAGTTGATCTTTGATAAAGTTGCCAAGAATAGCCAGTGGGAAATGGACAGTTTCTTCAATAACTGGTGTTGGCAAAACTGGATATCCACATGCAGAAGAATGAAATTGGACCCTCTTCTCACACCATTTACAAAAGTTAACTCAAAATAGATTAAAGACTTAAATGTAAGACCTGAAACTGTAAAACTACTATGTAAAAACATAGGGGAAGTGCTTTTTTTTTTTCCTTTTTGTCTTTTTTCGTGACCGGCAACGGATCGCAACCCTCAGTGTCGTGCCTGTACCGGACCGGGACCGGCAACGGGATCGCAACCCTCGGTGTTGCGCCCGCACCTCTCTCAGCCAGTGAGCGGCCGGTCTGTATGTGGGATCCGAACCCTCGGCAGGAGCGCCGCCGCGCTCCCAAGCGGTGCACTGTAGCAGTGCGCCACCGGGCCAGCCCAGGGGAAGTGCTTTTTGACAGTGCTCTGGGCAATAAGTACGAACAAAGTGAAGAGACAACCTATGAAATGGGAGAAAATATTTGTAAACCATACATCTGATAAGGGGTTAATATCCAAAATAAAAGGAACTCAAGCAACTCGATGGCAAGAAAATAAATAACCCAATTTAAAAATGGGCAGAGAGCCTAAATAGACATTTCCCAAAAGAAGACATACAAATGGCCACCAAGTATACAAAAAGATGCTGAGCATCACTAATCATCAGGGAAATGCATCTCACACCTTAGAACGGCCATTATCAAAAATACAAAAGTTAGCACTTGCTGGGGAGGGTGGAGAAAACGGAGCCCTTGTGGACTTGGTGGGAATGTAAATTAGTACAGCCATATGGAAAACAGTATGGAGGCTCCTCAAAACAGTAAAAATAGAGCTACCATTTGATCCAGCCATCCCGTTTCTGGTCATGTACCCAACAGAAATAAAATCGGTGTGTTGAGGAGATGTCTGCACTCCTACGTTCACCGCAGCACTATTCACAACAGCCAAGATACGGAATCAACCAGAGTGTCCGTCAGTGGATGACTGGATAAAGAAAATGTGGTACATATACACAATGGAATACTATTCAGCCTTAAAAAAGAGAAAGTTCTGTCATTTGTGACAATATGGATAAAGCTGGAGGACATTCAGTGCAATAAGCCCGACATAGAAAAACAAATACCACATGACCTCTCTTATATGTGGAATCTAAAAAAGTTGAACTTGTAGAAGCAGAGAGCAGAATGGTGATTGTTGGGGGCTGGGAGGTGGGCGAAATGGGGAGATGCTGGTCAAAGGAACAGGATGAATAAGTTCTGGAGATCCACTGTGCAGCACGGTGTACATGGTGCATTATTAGTTATAATGTGCTGGGTACTTGAAAATTGCTATGTGTAGGTCCTAAATGTACTCACCACAAAAATAAGTATGTGAAGTGATTGTATATGTTAACCTGACTTAATCATTTTATAATGTGTGTATGTATACCAAAACATCACATATATACATAAATATAGAAATTTTTGTCAATTATACTTAACAAAGTTGGGAAGAAAAAACACACTTTTAAAAAATAGTCACCACAAGGGCCGGCCCGGTGGCGCACTGCTACAGTGTGCCGCTTGGGAGCGCAGCGGCGCTCCCGCCAAGGGTTCGGATCCCACATACAGACCGGCCGCTCACTGGCTGAGCGAGGTGCGGGCGCAACACCGAGGGTTGCGATCCCGTTGCCGGTCCTTGTCTGGTATGGGCACGACACTGAGGGTTGCGATCCATTGCCGGTCACGAAAAAAGACAAAAAAGGAAAAAAAAAAAAATAGTCACCACAAAAAGAAATGTTCAGGTCCCAGGCTGTCCTGACCTTGCCCCCTGCCATCCAAGTAACACAGAAAGGAGGACTGCTGCTGTCCTGAGGTCCTGAGTCTCCTGGGCAGCCTCTGATCAGGCATGGTGGGCTGCAGGTGGGGTGTCTGCCTCCTTCGTTCATACCCCCTAAGTGGTGTCAGGAGCTGGTGATCTGGTCACCTGACCTGGCCACCTGGGCCAGGCCCTGTGATGCTGTTGTGGGCAAGGGTGAGTACAACAGGGTGGGGCCTTCAGGGCTTCTAAGCTGTGCTGCATGCAGGAGGGGCCAGGACCTGAGGACCGCTGGGAGCCACACTCCAGCTGAGTGGCCCAGATCTCAGCATTTAATGGAATCCCAGGAGAGAAACTAGACCAGATAAACTTCTGATGGCCACCCTCATGCGCTCGGGTTACAGAAAGTAGGAAAGAGAAAACACCAGGCTTCTCAAAGAAGGGAAAGAACAAGACATGGGAAGAAACAGGAGGAGGACTGCAGAGCCAGAGGCTGGGTTCTGGCTCCCTGGTCCCTGAGACCCCTGCTCTCTGCCCTTGTGTGTGCCAGTTGGGCTGTTTTTTGGCTGCAAGTAGCAGAAACCCCAACTAAAAGTGGCTTAGATAAGAAATTTTATTATCTCACCCAATAAGAAGCCCTAGGACCAGAGCTTTCCATCTTTCTTCCTTGTTGTTCTCAGCATATCTCCTTCAGACAAATGCTCCTCACGGTCCCGTGATGGCTGCCAAGATTCCAGGCATCGCAGAGGCAACCTCACATCACACCTCAATGGCTAGAACCAGGTCACGGGCTCCTTCCTAAGCCAATCAACAGCTAGGGAAATGAAACTACCAAGATTGGCTTAGGCTAATTAAGACCCACCCTCTCCAGAGCTTCATGGAGGAGAGTGGACACCCAGACAGGTCTGGGGCCCTGTTTTCCATCATGGAAAATAATGGTTGTGGGGGAGTTGGTGGCTTTGGGTGAGTAACCAGCAGGTTCACTCTATCCCGGTTAGATCAGCTGTCCTAGTACCTTTGTCTAAGTGGCAGAAAGAGTCCCAATTAACCCAGCAACAAGGGGAGGCAGGCCCAACCATGCGGTGACGGGCAATTCTATACAACTGTCAAGACTCAGGCCGAGGCTGGGTTGGGTAAGTACTGGGCAATGCCAGGACCACAGCCAGCACCCTGGGCCCATGTACCCTAGCCCTGAGTGGGGGGAGGGTGGACACCCCTCACTGTGCCTCGACTCTCTCATGGTCTCAACCCTCCAGCTGGGCCATGTCCATGCCCAGGTGTGTGGTGCAGTGGAAGGGCTGGGCTGAGAAGGCCTGAGGAGGAGCCGCAGCAGGCACTGGCACTTTGGCCATGGTCCCCAAGCACCCTGCCCTCCTGCTTGCTGAAGGGGCAGCAAGTCGGCTGCTGTGGTCCATGCCCTGCACCGGGGCCCACCTGCCAGGCGTCTCCCCACCGCTCACCCCGTCTTCCATCTTACTGCAGACTTTCTCAAGTTCACATCTTCTCAAGTGCTAGCCCTGTTTTAACGTACACCTAAATCTTCTCTTTTCTTCTAGTATTTCTTTCATTCGTACTCAGTGCAGACCTAACAGAAACTTCATGACTTCATAAATGGAGAGGACCCTCCTTTCCATGAAGCCAGTGCAAGGAAGCACGAGGAAGTCGCAGGACTGTGGTTGAGCCCTCGCTGGCCGTTGCTGGCCCTGTGCTAAGGGAGGGGCCAGCAGTGCCATAAAGGGTCAGAGTCAGCACCCTGAGAAGGTGGGTGGCCTGTCCACACACGTGGGACTTGCTGGCGGCTCCTCGGCGCTGAGCCCCATGTGTTTGGGCGTGTGGCGGGGCCAAGCATCCTACACATGGTGTACCCGGAGGCCTCCCTCGGGCTGCAGGAACACGCGGGTGGTGGGGAGGGGCGGCCCCGTGGGGTGTGCGGAGGCCGCTCTGGAAGCACCCACACCTCCTGCATGCACAGGCGTCACCAACACACTTCCCAGTGTCACAGCACACGCGGTAGGGGTGGCCCAACAGTGAAACGAGATCACGTGGGCGGGGCTGCCCTCAGTGGGCACCACAGACCACAGATGGGCAGGGAAGCCAGACAGACGGAGGGACACCAGCGGCAGTGCAGTGCCAGCCCCTTCCAACCCCCAGAAGACCACAGGCCGGACAGTAGCCAGGACCAGGGACCTGTGACTCAGAGGACAGCAAGAAGGTGGGCCAAGTGGAGCCAGGGACAGCACAAGTCACAGTGTGGGACATGGCTTCTCCATCACCCGGGACATAGGGACACCCGCTGGGCACGTGGGAAGGTCCAGGATGCAAAGGTCCTTTCTCCATCCCTTACACACAGACCTCCCATACACACAGTGCACTTCTTCCCATGTTTCCTTATGAGACTCAGGGCACATCTCTTGACGTTCTCTTTCTCAAATAGTAGACACACACACATACTACACACACATGCACTCTCTCACACAAACTCCACACATATATGCACCACACATATACTACACACATACACACTACACACACATACACATGCACCTCACACATACTACAGACACATACACACATACACACTACACACACATACACACACATGCACCTCACACATACTACAGACACATACACACATACACACTACACACACATGCACTCTCACACAAACTCCACACATATATGCACCACACATATACTACACACATACACACTACACACACATGCACACACATGCACCTCACACATACTACAGACACATACACACATACACACTACACACACATACACACTCTCACACAAACTCCACACATATATGCACCACACATATACTACACACATACACACTACACACACATGCACACACATGCACCTCACACATACTACAGACACATACACACTACACACACATACACACACATGCACCACACATATACTACACACATACACACTACACACACATGCACCTCACACATACTACAGACACATACACACATACACACTACACACACATGCACACACTACACACACATACACACTACACACACACTGCATACAAACACACACATACTACACACATATATGCACTACACACATACACACCACACATACACGCTACACACAGATGCAAACACTACACGCACATACACACACTGCACACACGTATACACACATGCTACACACGCATACACACATGCTACACACGCATACACATAAAATACAAACACACTACACACATGAACATATCCTGAGTCTCCATGTAAAATTTGTATGTGTGTGGTTCACAGAGAGGTGGAGAAACACTGCTACAAACCTTCTCACAAGAAGCATGTGGATACTGAAGAGAGACAGACAGGCATTGGGTTCGAGAGCGGCCCCGACACCAGCTCTAGGAGCCTAGGCAGTGGACTTTCCTCTCTCACCCCATCCGCGAAATGGGGCGAGAGCCATCACCTACCCTCGACCCCGGTTAGTGCAAAGGGAAAACGAGACAGCACATCTGCGAAAGTGACTTCTAAACAGTCAAATCCCGCATAATCGTGTGACAGTAAGATTGTCAATATTAAGTCCTCGCCAAGAACCTATCTTAAGCCACAGTCCAGAAAATAAAATCTTGTTCTTCCACTGCATCTACTTAGCCAGCTGTTCAGCTCCCTTATGCTCCTTTCTCTTCTAGGGCCTCAACTGCCAACTGGAACACAAGATGAAAAACACCATCTGTGCCCCAGTCCTCGGGTTCCCTGCCCAGGACGTCTCCAAGCCCAGGAGACGATTTCCCACTTCTCCTGGCGCCGCCGCTCCTCCCTGGCTGACTGCTCCACGTGGGGCTGAGTCTGGATGCTCTCCGCCAGGTTGCAGATGGTTCCCTGCAGTCCCCCAGTTGCCCCATGGCTCCGGGCCCCTGCCCTGGCGTGGCTGGCCCTGGAGCTGCAGCACGTCAACCCCTCGCTCTGTGGCTCCTTTGCCATGTCATTCCCACCAGTCCGACCCCACCTGGGGTGACACGTGCCTCTCACACTGGAGACTGCACTGAGGAGGGGACCCCAAGGAGGCAGAGCAGCAATGGACTCCATTGCCACAGGTTTTCACAGAAACACCTGTTCGTGGCGCAAGATGTGCTGGACGGACGTGAACATGGCCCAGCTCTTCATCCCTCCCTGTGGCCATGCTCCTTGCAATGTGGCTTGGTTGCTCTTCCCATCAAGAGGCAGAGTCCATTCCCCGCTCCCCTGCTTTGGTCTGCGCTGACCGTGGCTTGCTTTGGCCAATAAAATGGGATGTGCACATGCCAGTTCTGAGCTTAGCTCCTTGCAGCTTACACTCGATCTCTCGGAACCCTTACCAACTGCTGTGTGAACAAGCCCAGATGAACATATTAGAGAACCCAGAAGTGAGCTTCTAGGTCATCCTAGACCAGCCTTCATCCAGCCAGCCCTCCAATGTGTGAGAGACCCCAGCCTAGATCAACGGAGCTGCCTAGCCAACCAGACCTCCATGGCCCCAGAGGCGTGAGTGAACCCACCAAGATCCGCAGAACTGCCCAGCTGGACTGCAGACTTGTAAGGAATAATGTTTGTGGTTTCAAGCCACTAGCTTACAGGGTGACATTCCTGCTCCTGCCATCCTGCTCTCTCCCCCATCCTCTCTCACCACCTCATGGAGCTTCTCTCCATTCTAGGTCCCTCCCCACCACCACCTCTCCTTCCTGCCCTGCTAGAGAAGTCTCAACAATCTCCTTGCTTAGCTATGCTGAGCAATTTAGCCATCTCCCTCCCAGCCAGCCCGGCCATGCTCTGGGATGTGCCTTGCAGAGAGGCTCACCTTAGCACTCTGTTCACCCAGTGTTTCCCAATGGGTAGTGCAGTCACCACTGGTGACACCAGCAATGATTTTAGGTAGTATATGGTCAAGCATTTTAAATTCTAATAGCTTCATTTCTATTGTAATCTTCCAGTACATTTATGCTTTAGTCCATTCAGACTGCAGTAACAAAATACCATAGACTGAGTGGCTCATAAACAACAGAAATGTATTGCTCACAGTCCTGGAGTCTGGGAAGTTCAAGATCAGAGCACCAGCAGATTTGCTGTCCGGTGAGGGCCTTCTTTCTGGTTCACAGACGGTGTCTTCTTGCTGTGTCCTCACATGGTGGAAGTGGCAAGGGGGCTCCCTGGGGTCTCTTTCATAAGGGCATGGTCCCATTCATGAGGCTCCACCCTCATGACTTTATCAGCTCCTAAAGGCCCTACCTGTTAATACCATCATATCAGGGGTGAGGATTTCAACATGTGAATTTGGGGGAGACATAAACACTTAGCCTATAGCAATTCATCAGGTGTATTTAACCAAATATATTTAGCCCAAGCAATCTATGATGTAATAAATCTGTTAAAGTGCAACTGGATACTAAATTGGGAGTTTCACTGGAGGTGCCCAAGTCCAACAGGTGCTGCACGCTAACGGTGTGGAGAGGCCAGATGCAGGATTCATGAAGATGACCTGAAACAAGAACGAGAGAGGAACCAAAAGGCTCAGGAGAGTGGAGGTAGATGACTTCTGAAGAGGGGTGTTGAGGAGACGGTGGCTCGTGTGCTGGGAGATGGCACAGGGCTCCAGCAGACTGAGTGTGCCCATCACCTCCTGCTCTGTGAAGGGGGCTCTGGGGAGAGCCTTCAGGAGAGCATGGTGTGTGCCTCTGAATCCGGGGACATGAGGACTGGTGTGTGATGCGTATCTGAGCAATATGGAGTCAGGCCTCTGGGCAGAGAGCAAGGGCAGATCTGGCCTCTGTAGGACCTGAAGCTCACACAACTGTGAGCCCCCTCTTTGAGGAGGAGGACATTGAGTCACCATGGGAGCGCGCCCTGGAGCCCCTCAGGGTCTAGGCAGGGGCCCATGCAAGAGATGGCTTTGAGCTGAGCTCGCCAGCTCCGCGGCACAGGAGCTCTGACTGGACGGCAGGTGCACGAAGGAGGCAGGCAGGAGTGAGAAGGCAGCAGAGCTCCTCATGGACTGGATGTGGGCCACGTGGGGGACAGAAGCAGCCCTGCCCAACAGGGGCGATAGGACTCCAGCAGAGGGGGGACGGCAAGCCAGAGGAAGGGGCCTGCAAGGAGCCCAGAGAAGCCCCTCTGGGAAAGAGTCCCGACAGTGTGATGATGCCACCCGACATCACCAGTCAAACGGGAACTTTGCTGTTGCCTTACGTCTCCTCGGCCCCAAACCAGGGGAAGAAGAGAGAAATGTCACCCGAAAAAACATGTCAGCGGGGCTCAGTCGGGGTGGGGAGACTTTTTATTATTACTTGGTCCTGGACGTTCTTGATCACTGAAATGTGACTTAGAGTGACCACAGGACACCTTTTTAACCATCTAAGGCTGATCAGAGCAGGCACAGTACAAGTCCGAGCTTTCATAATTTCACCTTTGAATTGCGCTGGCTCAGCATTCCAATGACATGTGCAAGTCCATTTTAAAGAATATATCGTGTCACTTTGCTAGGGCTGCCACAACAAAGTGCCACAGACTGTGCGGCTCAAGCAACACACGCGTATTGTCTCACAGCTCTGGAGGCTGGAAGTCCAAGTTGGTTCCTCCTGAGGCCTTTCCTTGGTTTGTGGACACCGTCTTCTCCCTGTGTCTTCTGTGTGTCTGTGTCCTGTTCTCCTGTTCTTATATGGACACTTCTCATATTGGATTAGGGTCCACCCTGATGGCCTCATTTCAACTTAATTACCTCTTTAAACATCCTAAGTCCAAATAAAGTCTCATCTGAGGTACTGGGAGTTTGGACTTCAATAGACAAATTTTGGGGGAAACACAATTCAGCCCATAACATATATGAAGTAAAAAATAAAAGCTATTTAGACTTCAGGATACGGAGCTAGACTAGAAACTTCAATACCATAAACACACCCAAGAAATTTACCATGTCAACACTAACATTATCTAGTGTATAATGCATATCCAAGCTACCCAATTTTTCCACAATTTCATTCATATATTGTTTTTGATACAAGATATAATCAAAGATCTTGCATTGGCTGTGATCGCTTTTTTAGTCTCCTTTAATCTAGAACATTTCTCGTGATTTTCCTTCATCTTTCATGACATCGACATTTTGAAGAGTCTAAACCCTATGGACACAGCCTGGATTTGGCTGACTGTGTGCTCATCGTCTGGTCCACGTGAGACGTCTTGGGCAGGGACACACAGGGACACCACACTTCCTGCTGTCTCACCTCAGGAAGCTGTGATGTCTGTCCGTCCCATTATTGGGCGTGCTGAGGGCATCACTTTGCTGAGGTGCTGTCCATCACACCTCTTCTCGTAAGGCATCTTTTCCCATTTTTTAATTTAACAAGTAGTCTTTGGGGTGATAATTTGAGACTCTATGACTCTCCAGTTCCCACCAGACTTTCACCTGGTTGGTGGTTGACACATTCGCTGATGATCCTCGGCTGAGTCCATTATTAGGTTGGTAGTTGCAAAATGAACTATGTAATGTATATGTAACCTGTACTACAAAATCATTCTCGGAAAGTGTTACCAAAGAAAATGGACAGGAAGGGCATGGAAAAGCCGGAACCAAAGGCAAGGCCTGAAACTACAGATAAGACACCATATGGACTCACTACCACAAATATTTGGGTCATAAATATGTCTTGAAACTTTCTAGAAGCTAACATGAAAGGGAAATTTTGTCAGCTACACAGTCCATCTGCTGGGCCTGTGCTGAGAGGAGGGATGCAGCCATGAAGGGCAAAGCTCCTCCTCTCAAGGGGGACTCAGAATTCACTGCTGAGTTCTGCTTAAATGTGCTGATCGAAAATATCTATTAACCTCTGCTCCATCCTGAATTCACACTAACATGGCAATAAAAGGATTTTAAAAGGGGGTGGGGGGGAGCATAAGCTCATGATAGAGTTTGGATGTGTTGTCCCCACCAAAACTCATGTGGAAATCTGATCCCCAATGTGGCAGTGTTGGGAGCTGTTTGAGGCGTGGTGACTGATTCCTCATGAATATGTTAATGCTCTCCCTGGGGAAGAGGGGTGTGAGTGAGATATCTCTCTCTCTCTCTCTCTCTCTCTCTCTCTCTTCCTCTCGCCATGTGATCTGCTTGTACCTGCTGCTGGCTGCCTTTTTCTGCCATGAGTAGAAGCAGCCTGAGGCCCATGCCAGTTGCAGCTGTCCCAGAATCGTAAGCCAAATAAACCTCTGTTCTTATAAATTACCCAGTCTCAGGTATTTTGTTATAGCAACACAAAACGGACTAATACAGCTCATCAGGACAAAGAGAACAGGAGAGGAGAAAACAGCCACAAATGTGAGGCTCAGGAAAGGCGGCAGTGAGTGGTAACTGAGTCTAAGAAACCTGACTGCTGAGCCAGCTGCAGCAAAGCCTGGTACACAGCAGCCCTGGATGCCACAGGATGGAAAGCACCAGGCACCTCTGCAGCAGGGGAGGCAGCAGTAGAAAGAGGGTGGCTGGAAGCTTTCTCAAGAGTAGTCACATCTCCAGATCCCCTGCACCAGACTACCACCTCATCCCAGCAGAAGACGGGAGGCTAATTCTCTAGAAACCACAATAGGGGTCTCTGAACTGGGCGCATTTAAGGTCAGAAGAAACAGGGGAGATGAGTGAACCTGATACATTGAAAGCCAAGACCTCCAGCCCTCTTGCCACCAATGCCCAGGACACTGGGACCCAGGCTTCCCTCTCCAGGCAGAGGCCTGAGACACTTGGGAAGCTGACCAGATCAGGAGGAAAGACCTCGAAGGCCCCCTGAGAAACAGCCCAGACAGATCCTTCCATAATGAAGCCCACAGTCAACAAGCCACCCTCCTCCACCACGCACACACATGCAACTGCACACACATGCACACATGCGTGCACACATGCACACATGCACTCACACAGAACTTCTCATCAGTACTGAGTACCTACTTTTAAATATGAGCAGACAGTCAAGGGTTGTCAGACATCTAAGGAAACCTTCAACATGAGAGGCAGAGTCAGAACAAACAAACAAGTGAAAAAAGCAACTTAAAGGGAACAGATCATGCAGGAAAGGGGCAGCTTCAAGGTGATCATCATTAATATACCCAGAAAGGTGAGAGATGACGTTCTGACCATGAGACAAGAACAGGGTGCTATTAAACAAAAGAAACGCAGAAAGAAAGAACTCTTGGAAATTTAAAATATGACAGAAGAAGTTTAAAAATTTAAAAGAAGAGTTTACAGGATACTGACAAGGAAAGCCATAGAGACAGAAAAATGAGAACAAGGTTCAGGAAACTACAGGACCAGTTGAGGAAGCCCAGCACTGAATGGCAGTCGTTCCAGAAGGAGAGAACAGAGAAGAGAGAAGGGAAGATGTTACCAAGGGAAACATTCCACCAGGCCGTCCCAGACGGGAGCTCCAGAGGTTCTCGATGGGAAAGGCAGCAAAACAGAGGGGTGAGGAACCACATCAGGACGTGCGTGTGAAACTTCTGCACCCCAGAGATGAAGAGGCCCCCAAAGAGCTTCCAGAGAGAGCAGAAAACAAACCAAGAGTTAAAGTTGTGCAGCTGCCTCACGCTGGCCCGGGCAGCAGCACTGGGAGCAGGAGACGACGCAGCAGCACCGTCAACGGTCCCTGAGAGCTGGTTTCTTAGCTAGAATTCTGTACCCAGCCGAGTGAGAGTGAGAGAGGGAGAAAACACCTTCACACATTCAGTGCCTCAAACACTGAGGCGTGACCAAGGAGGAGGAAGATGAGGGACCCGGGAAACAGGGGCTTTAGCCTGAGAGAAGAGAACGGGTGCCCCGCGGTCGGTCTGTGCAGAGCCAAGTCAATCCCACCCATCTCTGGGCACGGGTGGTGGGCAGCGGGCTCCCTCCCGGACACTCTGGGCTTCCCTCCCCCAACAGAGGGCGCCACCACTCCTGCCCACACCTGCGGCCTCTCCCACCCTCCTCACGCATTGGTCAGGGTTGTCTGCTCTTCTGGGAGGCTGGAGAGGTCCTCATGGGCACCTGGCCTTGGCAGCTGTCTAAGGGCCAAAAGATGTTGTCGCCATGAAGGCCAGTCTGCTGCATGTCACCTGTCCCCTACCAGACTAAGTGCTCACTCATGCTGCTTGCCTGATCGGGGCAGCAGACAGGCTCAAAGCAGAGGAACAGAGCCGGGCCTGGGTGCTGAGGGGCACCAAACACCATAACCAGCAGTCTGCAGAAGACACAGCTGTCCAGACGTGCACGTGAGGGGCTGCAGTAGCCGCAGTGCCTCCTCCAAGCCCTAGTCCATGCAGGGACCTCCTGTTTTGAGTCCCTCAACCATGAGGGACTCTCCCTGCCAGGGTTTTTGGCACCAAAGAGAGCAAGTCTGTAGGCCGCCACAGTTTCCCCAGCCACAGTTGGCTCACCTGCCCAGGTGGGAGTGATCAGCAGTGAGCAAATATCAGTTGAGACTCTGCAAAGTTCTCTCCAGTGAACACGAGAGGCTTTTTCAGAGGAGGAGGGGACACAGGGAACACCAAACTGGAAACCGCACCCCTCATCGCCTCCCCTTCCCTGACCTCTCGGGCCTTGCTACCTACGTTTCTGTTCCTCACTCCCTGGCCTCTGTGCTGTTTCTTCAAGAAGCTGGGTGTGCCCTCACCCCAGGGCCTTTGCACGTGCCATTCCCTCCATCTTGCATGTGTGTTCTCGCCCAGACACCCACAGGGCTCCCTCACCTCCTTTACATCATCAAGCACCACCTTCATAGCGAGGCCCTCCCAGACCACCTTATTTAAAATTGCAATCCCCACTCCATCCCCACACACACTCCATTTTCTGTGTCAACTTTTCTGACTGCCTTGCTAGACTCTAAGTTCCCTGAGGTCAGGGGTTTTTTCCACTGTCTCCAGCAGCTAGAAGAGAGACTTGCACAGAGTAGGTGCTTGTGAATACTTGATGACTCACTGCCTGACCACGTGGTGGATGGTGGGTCACTGGACGGATGAGTGGCCCATGCCCTGGCCATGTGGTGGCTTCTTGCTCCCTGGCCCCTGCCCGCCTCTCCTTGGCACACACTTGGTCTCTACCTGTCCTATTCCCAATCTTGGCTCCTCTGTTGTTTCCCAGCCTTTTCTGAGTCCCCAGAACAGCTTTCCTGTTCTTCTCCCCACCTGTCACTGCCAGAGCACTGATCAGGGGTCACAGTGCCCAGGACGCATGGCTTCCCCCTCCCCCGCCTTCCCTGGAGAGCCCCCTGGGGTGGCGGAGAGAGGGGGCTGAGATGCAAACTTTACCCAGGGCTCTGAAGGAAGCTGCAGAGAAGGAGCATTCGCCGCAACAAGACTTAGGGTCTTAGCAGCAAAATTCAAATCAAATGTGATTTTGATATCAATTCAAATAGTCTAGGCAAAAGGGCTAAAGGATTTTCTTGAAATCACACAAGGAATAGAGGAGACTGTGAATTCTAACAGCTGAGAATTACCGAGATGAGGAGAGACTTAGGGAATCAGAAAAAGTCTACTTGAGTGGATCCCCTTCCGGAATGGTGAAGGTGGTGCCAGTCACTGCTGCCATGGTGACAGGTAGGAGCCAAATGCAGGCACAGAGGGGAGCCAGGTGTCCCTTCACGCAGAAGCACCCTGGTTATTGTTCTAGCAGGAGCAGGACGAAAGTCACTGTCACAGGACTGGACAAGAAGGAGGGGAGCCCAGCCTCACACCACAACATCCGAAAGTGCTCTCCACCGACGGGACGGCTGGACCCTCGGGAGCAGACAGACAGCTCCCCCGACACGCGCGCCTCTTCTCCAGTTCCTAAAATGTGGTGGCTTCAGACAACAACCACTGATTTATCATCTCACGCTTTCATGGTCAGGAATTCAGGAAGGGCTCGGCCGACGGTTCTGGTTCGGGGTCTCTGCTGCTCTTGCAGGAGGTGGCTGGCGTGGCAGTGTCTGTTGAGGCGGTGGCTGGGGCATCAGTATCTGTTGTGGGGTGGCTGGGGCAGTGGCTGGAATGACGGTGTCTGTTCCAGTGGTGGCTGGCATGGCAGTGGCTGGGACGGCAGTGGCTGCATGGCCTCTCCCGACCTGGCCTCCCATTGTGCAACATCACTCTGCACGTTCTGCTGGTTACGAGGGAGGCCTGAGAGGGGGGATGTTGGACACCACCACATAGGAGACAGTGGCAGAGTTCTGAGGGAGTCTGTGGGACAGGAAGCGCTGTTGTGACCACCCGCCTCATCCTAGGAGAGACGAGTAGGGCAGGGATAATGGCGAGGGACAGAAGGCGGGGAAATGGCTCATTCGCTCTTCCTGGTTTGACAGAGGAAGGTGCGGATGCTTCTGGGGACAAACAACAACGGAAACAACGTGGAATGTGTTTTTAGGATCCACGAGTTCTTCTCCCAGCCCTCACGATCACATGGAGACCTCGAGGCAGCAGGAGCTGTGGTCAGGCAGGAGCTGTCGTGGGTGGAGGGAGGGGGCAGCAGTGCTCTCAGGAGACCCTTCCTCCGGAGGGAGCCCTGTACCCCGTCCCGTCCAGGGGCCATGGCACGTGTGGGTGCAAGCCCTTAACATGCATCCGATGCAACTAGAGGACTGAACTTCAGCTTTTATTTCACTGGAATTAACTTAAATTGAAGTCCAGACAGCCATGTGTGGCCGGCAGCTGCAACGTCAGCAGCACGGGTCTGGAGCTGAGTTCCTCAGCCAGTGACCTCGAAACCAGGCTGAGAGGGCAGAAGGGATGAGCAGGGCGACCCCCGAAGCCCCTCTCCCACTGTGGAGACAGCCGGCCGGCACCCCCCAGCCCTTGGGAGGACAGAGAGGCCTCAGCACCAAGTGCTGGCTCGGCGGCGTCCCACCGGGCAGGAGGACTGCAGCTCGGCGCTCCTGGGGAGGGTTGCTCAGTGCAGTTCAATAAAAGGACAACGTACAGTGCACGCAGATCGGAAAGGAGGAGGCAAATTTATCTTTGAAAATAATATTGTGGTATCATTGCTTGAAGATTAAAAAAATTAGAAACAATAACTGAATTCACAAAGGAGGTTAGTTATAAAATTAACATATCAAAAATGATACCTTGCTTTTATATTAAACATAAACTGCTAAAAATGTAATGAAAGAAAAGAGCTCATTTTCAATAGCAACTGAAAATATAAAACACCCAGAAAAAAAAACCTTAAGAAACGTGGAAGCCTTACATGAAGAAAACTATAAAGCTCCACTAAGAGACATAAAATAAGAGAGAATAATTGGAGAGTCATACCTGCTTATCCAGGAGGAAGACTTCATGTTGTAAAGATGCCAATCCTCCCTAAATCAAAATTCTAATTGCATTTTTTGACAAAAAAAACTCAATTGAATTTGACAAAAGTACTCAAAATACGAACAGATACATCAATGGATGAGAATGGAGAATCCAGAAATAGGCCCATGAATATAAGAGTGTCTCACAGCTGATAAAAATGGCATGAAAATTGGGGAAATGATGGATTGTTTAATAGATGGTATTGGGATAAACGTGTAACCATTTGGAAAAAGTGAAGCTGAATCTCTACTTTCTCACACACTCGCGCGTGCACACACACACACACACACACAAAAGCATCAAAATTCGAATGTCAAAAATGAGTCTAAAACTGTAATAGAAGAAAACGTGGGCGAATTTTTTTTACCTTGGTGTAAGAAAAGTCTCCCTAAGCGTGCCATAAAACCCAGAAGCCAGACTGGAAAAGACTGACCGCTGCAACTATGTGAAAGTATAAGACTTCAGTTCAGCAAAGCACCCGTTTGAAAAGACAAAAGACATACGGGAAAAATTACTTACCATCCGGAAGCTAGACAAAGTTCTAATTTGCCCATTATACAAAATACTCTCACAAATCATCGAGGAAAATTATAACACAATAGAAAAGTGGGCGAAGTAGATGGGCAGCCAGTTTTCCAAAGAAGGAATTCAAATGCTACCCACCACCAAGAAAAAAGACTTGAAAAGAAGCCTAGTTTCACTATTAATGAAAGGAATGCAAACTAAATCAAGAATATACTTTATTCACCATCTCCACTGGAAAAAACAAAAAAGATCGAATCCCCTTGCTGGCAAGGAGGTCAGCGAAGGTGGGACAGCAAGGACGACTTTTCTGGAGGGCCGTTTGGTAGCAACAATGTGATTGTAATTGTCAGGGCTTTTTCCCTGTGGCAATTTCAACACTAGGAATTTATTTTAGTTACATACACACTTACTCAAAGAGGCAGGTGCCAGAGTGTTCGTTGCAGCCTTGCTTGTAGTAAATAAAATTACAAAAATAAATGTAAAAATAAAAACCCAGGATCAAGAGGCAGTTGGATAATCCACTACAGGAAGCACATCCCCAGCGTGCAGCACGCACGTTGGTTTGGGAAAATGCACAGCTCACACTGGAAGAGGGGAACGGTGGCCCGGCACCATCAGCCTCCATCCCGCTCCAGCCCCCTGCACTGCTGTGCCAGCCCCATCGCCTCCTGACGCCCCTCGGGTGTGAGCTGGCCTCCCTGTGCTTGCACGCCCGCCCTGGCCCTGCGCGTGCGTGGCTGGCCAGCTTTGCCGCCACCTCCTCCAGCAGGCCTGTCCCGACCGCGGCAGCTGCCTCTCTCTCCCCAGCGCCCTGCGTGTTTTCTCAATAGTGCCTGTCACAACTTAAATGGTGGTATTTCATTTATTTATTTACCTGCTTACTGTCACTCTCCCCCTATCATAATCTCCCTGAGGGCTAGAACCAAACCCGACTCATCACCCTCGAATGTCACCATCGCTTAACAGAGCGGCCCAGGTCCTCTCACGGCCCAGCTGGCTTTCTCTGCAGGGACCTTCTCCTGCCTCCCTTCCTTCACCGCAGTAAAGCCACACTGGTCGCCTTCTTCTCACGCACACCTGGCCCCTCTCTCTGTCCCCTCACTGTTCGTCTGCCTCAGCCGATCGCCTGTCTAACATAGCAGCCACCACCGCCCGGCCCAGGCGCCTGTCTCCCCAGCGCCCCCCACGCCCTTCCTCTTGTCCCTGCCTGTCTGAGCTCAGCTCCTTCTGTCAGCCTCCGAGTGCCACGAAGGGAGGACTTGGTCCCATCGCTGCTGTGTCCTGTGTCGGGAACAGTACCAGGCGCAAACCCACTCATGTGAGACTAAAGAGAGGTCGAAATTCAGCTTGATTTTTCCCAAACAGTGACCTCGTTGGACTGATACCTTTGAAAAAATAAAATCCATCTTTCCCGGTGGTCTGAAATGCCACTCTCACCGTACGGCATCCCTGTGTGTACTGGGGCCTGTCTGGGGCCCTCTGTTCTGTCCTTTAGTGTGTCTTGTTCTGCTGAGCTGCCCGCAGTCTCTCTCCTGTCCCCGGGCCAGTCTCTCACTTACGACAATATTCACGGAGCCCTACTCTGTGCCAGGAGCTGGCTCAGGTGACACAGCAATGAAGGGGACACATGAGTGTTCGTCCTCCAGCAACTTGCACGAGTTCTTAAATACAGCACGAAGGCCTGTGATGGGGGAACGAAGCGTGAAGAGCGGGAGGTGAAGAGGGAAGTGAGCTGAGAGCAGTGACAGCCGTCGCAGCCTCGGAGAGCAGGGCCACCGTGGCACTTTCCAGAGCTTTCCAGCAGGAGGGTGGACAGCAGACAGGAGTGCAGGGAGGGTAGAGGCAGAGGGGCCACCAGAGGCTGACGCTGTGGCCCAGGTGAGGGACGATGGCGCCTCTGTTAGAACCAGGGCCGAGGCGGTGGCCGGTGCGGGCGGGTGAGAAGCTCCCAGAAGGCCGGATTGCTGAGACACCGCGATTACATCGAGAAGGGAGGACAGGACAGAATCAGTGCTGAGACCTGGGATTCCGTCTTGAGGAGCTCAGTGGGTGGGGGCTGCTCACTGGGACAGCAGAGGGGCAGGTTTGTGGGAAGGGGCCGGGGAGAGGGTAGCCAGGATAGAGGTGCCAGGTGGCACTGTCCAGCGGGCACTTAGAAAAGTGTCTGGCAGGGCCGGCCCG
>NW_007726526.1:563705-577421 GCF_000696425.1 Galeopterus variegatus | reverse complement strand
AGGGTTGCGATCCGTTGCCGGACACGGAAAAAGACAAAAAAAAAAAAAAAAAAAAAAAAGAAAAGAAAAGAAAAGTGTCTGGCATTCAGGAGCAAAAGCTTGGCTAGAGATGGAGGGGTGGGAGCTCGTGGCCCCTAGACAGAATAGAAGACGTGCACGTGATGGACCTGCTGAAGAGCTGCCCCAACCAGAGAGCAAAGGAGGGCTGTGAAGGCTGATGCCATGGAAGCCAAAAGCAGCAGGGTGGCTAGTTGTCACCCAGTAACCACAGTACGGAATCCCCAAGCACAACATTGCTGCCCAGAGTAGACACTTCCCAGCCAACCTTACAGCTGGGTGTGGCTGTGTGACAAAGACCAATGGGATGTACCCAGGAGTCATGCATGTGACTTGTTGGAAGAGCCCCTGCCACCAGGGGAACAGTATGATCCTCTTTCTCCTTCCCACTGGCTGGACCGTGGGTGCAATGGCTGGAGCTGCAGCAGCTGCTTTATACTGCAACATGAGAAGCTTCATATCTGCAATGGAGGACAAAAACCACAGAAGGGGTCCGAGTCTGTGCTGCTGTTGGATCTGCTGCACCAGCCCTGAATTGCCTGCATGCACAGGAGAGAGGACTGAACTTCTATCATGTCAGCCCCGGTTATTTTGGGTTTTTTGTCACTTGCTGTCGAACTAAGGCTTCTGAGAGGTCAGTTAAAACACAAACTGAAGAGGCACTGGTGTCAGCAACATAGAGGTCATTGGTGGCCCTAGACAGGACTGTTTTTACAGTGTGGTGAGAGTAGAATCCAGGCTGGATCACCTCTAGAAGTGAGAAATGGAAACAGTGGGTGTGGAAACTCTTTTTAGAAGTTTACCTGGGCGGTGCCAAGGTTTGGCAATAATTTGGCTCTCTCTCCCATAATCTCCAACACCCCCATCCCAGTCTCCTCAAGTAGACATACAAGTTAAGTTAAAAAGGCAAGCACCCCTCGCCCCCTGCCACCCTAAACTCCTCCAAAGAGATTTTTCCAGCCTGGCCTGACTCCCAGTCCTGGCGTTCTCCCTACGAACCTGAGCTCCACATCTGCCCCATGGTTACTACCACGTCCAGTGGACGAGTCTGATCACGTAGTCAGAAGATGCACACAAGCTGTCTCTCTGGACCAGGCCATCTGGCCATGCTGCGGGCTGGGGACCAGGAGAGCAGTCAGACACCATGGGGCCCTCAGGGCTGCAGTCCCGTCCACCATCATCACAGCACAAGTGGACAGGCCAGTCAGTGACCAGGCAAGGAGCAGTGTGAGCACTGAGTGAGTGGGAGAGCGCCGCAGACAGGCTTCCAGGGTAGTGGCCTTCAAGCTGGCCTCTCACTGACATAAATTCAGCCAATTAATATGTGAGCACAGGAATATCTGTTTTGGAGAGAACGTGTATGTTTTCTGCCCAGGTCCATTCTTTTCTTGGTTGAAAAAACAGCAATCCCGACTTCCTTCTGGGAACCACCCCTACTGCCCACTGTAGGGCCACGTGGCCCAGTGAGAGCCAAGGCCATGTCTGCTCTGGGGAAGAGCTAGGTTCTGCTCTGTGGTGGCTGGGGAAGGGTGCCCTCTGCTCCTGAAGGAAGGTCTGGGCAGCTCAGCATCCATCATGCTCTCCTCTAAAACCACGCATGGAGACAGTGAGTGTAGAAACTCTTTTTAGAAGTTTGTCTTGGTGGCGCCAAGATTTGGGGATACTTTAGCTCTCTCTCCCATAATCCATGCACTGTGACAGCGGCAGGAGGGGGCCCTGAGGGACCCTGAGGATGGTACTCTGGACTCTTGGAGCTATGATCTGAGCTGTGAGATCTAGCCTTGATCGACAGAGGAACCCACCAGACTTTTCAGTCCACAAGCCCTGTCCCTTCCTTTGCTGCTTATGCTAGTTTGTGCTTGGTTTGCTCTCACCTGCATTATAGAGACCTGAGAGCAGGGGCTGCAAGGTGCCCTGGTGTGGAACAGCTGTGCACAGTGCCTGGAGGGAAGGGGCGGGCTTCCTGGTGGATGGGGTGACATTTGAGTCAGGCCTCGAAGCAGGTAAAAACATGGGGGAAGGACATAATAGTGTTTCTGTCAATACATTTCCAACTATTACTTTCCTCTAAGATAAAAATCATTTTATTCATTGGATTTATTAAGAAAAGACAATGTAACTTTTTTTAAAAAAACGGACAGCAAAAGCCCTAAATATTGGATCTGGCCTACCCTATTGTGCGGAGCATCTGGCGAGAAAGAGGTTAATACTGAGGGGGAGCTCGCCAGTGACAGGTGAGCAGGGGACCTGCAGAGTATGCACTAGCAGATCTGAGTGTCCACACCATGCCAGGCCACCCAGTGCTGGGACCGGGGCACAGAGAAAAATGGGACCTGGTGATATCTTTCCAGTTCGTCAATAATCTCGAGGGCAGCCAGCCGAGATGACAAAGTCCCTGTAAGGACTGAGAGTGTGGCTCTGCTGCACCTCCTGGCCCAGCACAGTCTTGCCCAGGGGAACTAACAGAAATGCAGGGCTTCCTGAGCTCCTCGCTGGGTCTCCCGACCTCCACACCTGGTTTTAGAGATGGGTACGGGGACACTGTGCTGGCCAGACCTCCCTTCAGGAGTTGAGGGCACACTTCTCCAGCTGCCAGCAGTGCTGTGGGCAGCAAGGCCTCAGCCGGCACCCTCCTCGGGGTCACCCCAGATGCAGATGCTGCTGCCCCAGGAGAAGCGGCCACCTCCCACGACTGACCCATGCAGGCACGCCAAGGCTGGCCACCTCCCCAACTCAGCACAGCTCTGGGACCCTCCCTTGCCCTGCCCAGTCCTGCTTCCTCCCTGCCCGCCACAGGCCTGGCCCCACCTCCTTTATGAATGTCCTGCTTGCTAGGCTCTGTCTCAATGTCCCCTTTCCAGAGACTTGGGAAGGTAAGCGCCCTGCCCAAGTCACTCACAAGGGTCCAGGAGATACAGGACCTCCTGACTCCATGCTGGAGGAGGGGCTGTTTGAGGGAGCCCTGTGTCCCCCACCGCAGATGGGGCAGCTTCCTCTTTTCTGCCTCTCCAGCCAATCACAGTCCAGGGTTTCAGAAAGCCTTGGCCCAGGGGGCAGAGCTCGCCAGGCTGTGGCATGCCAGGGAGGCCCCCGCCCCAGCCCCAGAAGGTGCAAACAGATTTCTCACCGTCTGCCCCTGCTCATTGTTGAAAGAAAACTCACATCCCAAATGTTTGTTTGGAGGGAATTAGATCATCACCTCCCCACTAATGAAGCCAGGCTGTGCAAACAGAGAGGGGGAAACGGCAGGTTGTCTCTTGGGGTGGCGGCCCAGAAGTTGGCACCCCGGGTGTTTCCGAGGCTTTGTGCATGTGTGGCAAAAGCAGCCTACGCCAAGCTGGCTTGGAACTTCCCCAGGTGATGTTTGTGTGGTGGCTGCGGATTCCAGCTCTGATCTGGAGACTGCAGCAGCTTTCCAGGACCAGAGCAGGCCTCGGCCACATCTGGAGGCAGCAAGCACCTGCCCTCCCCAGATGTAGGAGCTGCCTCCGTCTCTCCTCCCGTCAGCCCTGCTCCCCGCAGGCTCTTCTGATGGAAGGAAGACGCCGTGTCCTCGGGTGGAATGGCATCCCTCCTCAGCTTCCAGTCGAGCTTCTCCAACACATGGGTCTTTTTTTCTTTTTATTCTATTAACTGAGATACAATTCACGTAGTATAAAATCCACCATTTAAAAACGGACACTTCAGTGGTTGTTACTGTATTCACTATGTTGTGTAAGCATCACTACTCTCTAATTCCAGGACATTTTTATCTCCCCCCAAAAAACCCATACCCCATTCCCCCACCCCCAGGCCCTGGGGACCACTAATCCACTTCCTGTCTCTGTGGATTTGCCTATTCTGGACATTCTGCATAAATGAAATCACAGGACATGTGGCCTCTCGTGATCTGCTTCTCTCACTAGCATAACGTCTTCCAGGTTCAGGACTTGGAATAGCAAGTACTTCATTCCTTTGTATGGCTAAATAATATTCCATTGTACGGATATACCACGTTTAGGTTGTTTCCATTTTTGGCTATTATGAATAGTGCTGCTGTGGATATTCGTGTACACGTCTTTATCTGAACATACATTTTATACCCAGCAGTGGAATTGCTGGTCATATGGTCATTCTATGTTTAACTTTTTGAGAAATCACCAAACTATTTTCCACAGAGGTGGCACCATCTCTCATTCCCGCCGGCAGCATACCTGCACTCTAACTTCTCCGTATACCCACCAACACCAACACGGGTATTTCCCATTTTTTTGTTGTTTTTTTTTTTTTTTTTTTACTGTAGCCATCCTAGTGGTGTGAAATCATATCTCATGGTTTTGATTTACATTTCCTTAATGATCAGTAATGTTGAGCATCTTTTCATGTGTTTCTTGGCCGTTTGTGTATCTTTTTTGGAGAAATGTCTACTCAAATCACTTATCTATTTATTAATTGGGTCATTCATCTTCTTTATCTTTGAGTTGTAAGAGTTCTTTGTATGTTCTGGAGACTAGACCCTTACCAGATATTTAAAATTATTTTCTCTTATTCTGTGGGTTGTCTTTTCACTTTCCTGATAGTGTCCTTGAATGCACAAGTTTTCACTTTTGATGAAATCCAGTTTATCTATTTCTTCTTCGATTACTTATGCTTTTGGTGTCATGTCTAAGAAACCGTTGCCTAATCCAACGTCACACGATTTTGCCTATCTTTCCTTCTAAGAGTTCCATGGTTTTATAGTTTTAGGTCTTTAACACATTTTGTGTTGATTTTTGCATGTGGTGTGTGCAGGAGCTCAAATTCATTCTTTCGTGTGTGGATATTCAGTTCCCCCAGTACCACCTGTTCAAAAGACTATTGTTTCTGCATTGAGTAGTCTTGGCACTCTTGCCAAAAATCAATTGACCATAAATAGCCATAAATTATTGCTGGACTCTCAATTCTATCCACTGATCAATGTATCTATACTTATGCAGTACCAAACTGTGGTTTTATAATAAGTTTTGAAATTGGGAAGTGTAGTCCTCCAACTTTGTTCTTTCCCAAGGTTGTTTTGGCTACTCAGTGTCCTTTGCAATTCCATAACGTACATGGCTTTTAACGAGGCTCACAAACTCACATGCATTGGGGCCAAACAGGTTTCATAAGTTAGCAAAGGTGATGGTTTCATAACGGCATCCTAGGTCATGTTCTATCAAAACACAGAACTTGTTTACATTTTAAACATGTAGGGAGCTCATCACTTCCTTTGTGAATAGAAGTGTGCTTTGTCCATATTTCTCTACAACATGCAAGGATACTCCCTCTCCCAGCCCTCCTTGTGTTCAGAAATGGCCATAAGCACAGCCCGAGTTCCAACAGGAGACGTAGCAAAGTCTGCTGTGGGAGCTTCTGGGAGAGAGATCACGTGATAAGAGAAAGACGCATGAATTTCCAGCTCTGTGCCAGGCCAGGCCCAGGATTAGGGTGAGGCCAGTCTGGTGCCCAGGGAGCTGGATTAAGGAGGCGCCTGCTCTCGGGGCTTTCCAAGTGCCAGTGCAGCATCAGGAGCAAATGACTCCTTAAATGTGGCCCCTGGGCGCCCGCCCGTCTGGCCTCGCCTCAGTCCCAGCCCTGGTCTGTCTGCCCATTTTCCTGTTCCTTTTCCTGCTCACAGCCACGATGTGATGCCTAGAGCTGGGCACTTATTCCATCGTGCAAGACAGCAAGGCTGAGGGCAGAAACATCACCATGCTGCCCAGGTGGAGCAGAAAGGCAGGAGGGCTGGCCCTGACATTGCCGGGCGTGCCTTCTCAAGGTTCTGTGCTGTGAGATGATCATATGCAGAGAAGGTAATTCCTGAAGCCCTTGAAAGTTGAGTTTTCTGTTACTTTCTCCCAGAAGCATTTTTAATATATCAATTTATGGCAAGGAGCATGGGTTTTCCATGGAAAGCTGCAAAACATTGTTAAGTTTTAAAAGTGAGTTGAGGACTTCATCAAAATGAAGTCCTCTGCTCCTCAGAAGACACTGTTGAGAGAAGAATGACAAAACACCCAAGGGCCAGGGAAAAATATTTGCAGAACAGACACCTGACCAAAGGCAGACGTTTGGAATGGAAAGTGAGCTCGCACAGCTCAGTGAGACAAACAACCCAATGAAAGTGGACGGAAGAGTTAAGCAGACACTCACCAAAGAAAAGATGCAGATGGAAATAAGCCCCTGGAAAGATCCTCAACCTCATGAGTCTCATTCATCACTAGGGAAATGCAAATTAAAACCTCACTGAGCTACCACTTCACACCTACTAGATCAGCTAAAATTTTAAAACCTACAGATGCAGAGTGACTGAAACTCCCACAGGCTGCTGTGGGAATGAAGACAGCTCAGCCTTGTTGGAAAACAGCCAGGCGGTCTTCCAGAGTCACACACACACGTTCACCTACGACCTAGCCACTCTGCTCCTGGGTGAGAGAAACCAACACATGTGGCCAAAAACCTGTGTGTAAATATTTGTAGCAGCCTTACTCCTGCTAGGCCCACACTGGAAACAACCCAGGCGTCCCTCAACTGGAGGTGGACTAAGAAACAGTGGCACATGTGTAAACAGAATACCACTCAGCAGTGAAAAGCAACCAGATACCAACACACACAACGCTTTGGATGAATCTAAAAAACATGCCCAGTGAGAGTTGTCAGACTCAAAAGGCCACTTCGGTTCCATTTATATAGAATTCTGGAAAAGATAAACCCCTGGGGATGGAAATCAGCTCAGTGGTTGCGGGGGTGGGGGTGGGATGGGGGCAGCGATCGACTGAGAAGGGTGTGAGGACAGTTGGGGGAGGTGGCACCATTCTGTATCTTGACTGTGGCGGTGGTTCTGTAACAGTACGCGTTTGTCAAAACTCCCTGAACTCTACGCTTACAGGGGTAGATTTTCCTGTATGTAAATTATATCTCCAATTATGTAAATTACACATACACCTGACTTTTTCAAAAAGTGAGCTGAGTGAAAGAAAATTATTAGATAAATAATCATACAGGTGGTGTGCAGAGATGGTAAAAATTGTGGGGGTGGTTTAAGAATGAACACATTTTGAGAAACAGTCCCAATTATATCTTGCTCTTAAAAAAAAAAGTACCTGAAGAAGGTGACAAGTGCACCTGTTTTGTCCCCTTAAATCTATACAACTAGCATTTTGGAGATTAATCCTGGGATAGTTTAATTGAAACCTCAATGAAAAACACCCTCCAGGGATGGAACGCAGAGGTACGCTGACTCCCATGGCAATGCCTCCAGTCCCCACCCTGTCCCCAGGACCTGCCACCGTCACCTGCATCACCAGTATGGGCAGGAGAACAAGACCCACGGTGATGGCCAATTGAGGAGCATTTCACTAGGGACCTGTTGACCAAATGTGGTCAGGGTTAAGGGAAGCCGGGAGCAACCGTGCAGCTCTTGGGGCCAGAGACGGCAGGAAGCCCTTCCATGCCCAGGCCTGAGGGCCGAGGAGAGGAAGCGAACCCCAGAATCCAGAGAAATCAGAGACCCCACCACACATCAGGGAGGGAGACGGGAAATAAACCCCTCTCCGCCCACCTTCTGGCTTCCTCTGGTGCCTCCAAAGCCAACTGGAAGCCAGAGGACAAGACAGCCTGTGACGTCCTCCTCCACAAGGACAGGCTGCAGGCACAGAGCAGGTGTAGCAGGATGGCAGTGGAGCTGCAGGGACACGTGCGGGGTCCAGCATGACTTCCAGAGGCTGTGTTTTAAAAAGTGGGTTTTAGGGCCGGCCCGTGGCTCACTCGGGAGAGTGCGGTGCTGATAACACCAAGGCCCCGGGTTCGGATCCCATATAGGGATGGCCGGTTTGCTCACTGGCTGAGCGTGATGCTGACAACACCAAGGGTTAAGATCCCCTTACCGATCATCTTTTAAAAATAAAATAAAATAAAATAAAATAAAATAAAATAAAAAGTGGGTTTTATTATGGTTCAAGTTTGGTGAGGCTGATATACTAGGGATAACTGCCACTGAGAGGACAGTGTATCTCTCAGCTCCCAAGGGAAGGGGCACAACAGCCATGCAGGCCACACGGGGAAGCACCAGGGTTGGGCGGGGGGTGGGGCACTGTGGACAAGAGCCTTTATTGTGGTTTCCACTGGAGGGACGTGGGAGGTGGGGTAAGCAAGCTTAGTATGGGGCAGATGAAATAATTTCAGGACTCCAGGGCAAAAGGCTGTCCCTAGTTTCCTGGTCCCTGTCCCTGGAGTGATTAGGTCAGGGGACAGAGTCCTGGAGGGTGAGTGCCCCTTAGAGGAGGTGGCTGGGGTGTGGACACTGCAAGGGTTGGTTTGCACAAAGGGCACACTGGCAGGGGAGTGTTTTCTCTCTCTAGGAATTGGCTCACTCCAGGGGGCAGTCGCTTTAGGGTCAGCAGGGTCCCAAGGTATCAAAGCATCAGAATACAGAAACTAAAGTCTTGTAAAAAGTGGTTATTGCGCCTGGTGTTAGCTCATGTTGGAAGGGAAGTGTTCGTGGTGGATGGAACATAAGATTGCTGTCGCTTTGGAGCACATCAAATCTCTGCAAAAGAGTTTCTCTGAAAGTCAGACTACTACCTAGGATGGGGGTGAAACAGGGTGGATGCCGTTTGCCACCAGAAGTTACTAATGCTGTCAATCCAAATTCCCGTTACTCCAGCACTGAGGGCCCAGGTCCCAGCTCCTGCCTCTCCACCTTTCCGCCCGGCCAGGACCCGCACTCACCTCAGCAATGGGGCCCTCCCAACACCTGAGCCACTCCCACCATCTCCCTCCCCAGGTGCAGCCTCTGCAGAGAGCTCAGCCAGCCTGCGTCTTTCTCCCCCAGCCTGCGTCTTGTCTCCAGTTCTGGTTCCCTCCCCCAAGACGACAGGCAGGCCTCTTCCAGCAGTGACCACGTTTCCCGTTAGACCTCCTCGAGGGTACCCAACGACCAACCTTGCACACTGGGGGAAGACACCTGAGATGCACTTGGAGCTGCCAGGGACCATGGCTAAGAGGAGAGGAGCTTCTGCCATGAGAAGGAAGGACACACACATGGAGTCAGACGAAAACACCAGGACACTGCCATGGCACTGTCACCCACCTGGCCCATGCTAAGTGGGCACCCACGTGCAGGATGTAGAACGAAAGGCACAGAAGGGGTCAGAGCAAGTGGGGAAAGAGGTACAGAGGACAGGCTGCAGGATGCCTGGAGAGGAGCGGGGGGTGGGGCAGCTAGACGTGGAGCCATCTGTGAATAGCTGCCTGGGCTGATCTGGCTCCCTGCGGCTGCGACCCTGTGGAGCAGGTGGCTGGGGCGGGGCCAGAAGTCTCCAAAGTGGTGCCATCCTTGAGGTGAGCTGGGTTCTCCAGCCGGTGGCTGGGGGTGGGGGTAAGTGCTCAAGGCCCACCCTGCCTGATCCTCCCAGGAGACCCCGAGTCCTCTGTACCAAGTCTCAGCTCCACTCCAGGCCGTTCCTGATCTGCCCCAGGCCCCCTTCACCCACCTCTGCTCCAGTCTGCAGCCTCCAGACCCACTCATGCCCAGCAGATGCTTCCTCACCACGCAGGACTAGCTCAGGCACCTGCCGGGAAACCCTCCTGCTCCCCCGTCCCAATCCCATGGCAGGGGCAGGCCAGGTGGGCACTTTTGTTTCTCCGTGATGCCCGGGCTTCCCATGTTTCCGCATTTTCATGTCTGTATTGCAGTTGCTGAATTCCTCGGTTTTCTCATCTGTAAAACAGGAATAACGATAGTGCCTACCCCAAAGCTTTGCTATGCAGATTAAGTGGATAAAGGCACATAATGAGTTTAGGAAAAAAGTGCCCGACATGTAGGAAACACTCCATAAATGCATGTCAATAATGCCCGCTTGTTATACAGTTAATAGTAATCATTATCGCCACGCAGGCCTGAGTCCTGTTCACAGAAGGCTCCTGGTGCACAAGCAAGTACAGCAGTCCCCGAGCTTTCCCTTCCAGTCACCCAGGATCACCTATGCTTTGAAAATAGGTGAGCATAACACAGTGAGACTTTTTTTTTTTCCTTTTTGTCTTTTTTCGTGACCGGTAACGGGATCGCAACCCTCGGTGTCGCGCCCGTACCGTGACCGGCAACGGGATCGCAACCCTCGGTGTCGCGCCCACACCGCGCTCAACCAGTGAGCGGACCGGTCTGTATATGGGATCCGAACCCTCAGCGGGAGCGCCGTCATGCTCCCAAGCGCTGCACTCTACCGAGTGCGCCACTGGGCCAGCCCTACAGTGAGACATTTTGAGAGAAACCACGTTTATGTACCTTTACCATAGTATATTGCTATAATTGTTCTATTTTATTATTATTAGTTGTTGTTGTTAAGCCCTTACTGTACCTAATTTATAAATTAAACTTTATCATGGTATGTACGTATAGGAAAGAACATGGCACAGACAGGGTTCGGTATATTTAAGGTTTCAGGCATCCATTGGGGGTCTTGGAACGTGTCCCCTGTGGATAAAGGGAACACTGTAAATGTTAGTACAATAACCATGATGACCCCAGAAGCAGATGGTTCAAGTCCAGCCCAAGCTCACAAGACTCTGTAACAGTGACAGAAGGGTCTGGTGTGCCTGTAGGGCACTGTTTTGGGCACTGGGTGGGCATCACCTCTGTTAATCCCTGTGACAGCCGAATTGGGACTGAGCAGAAGAGAGCAAAGAATGCTTTGCAAAGCTGCCCAGGAAGAACTGGGATGTGTGCAGGGACTGAGAATGGCCAGAGCCCGGCCTCTTCTGCCCGCCTCTTGTCCCCAGCCTCCAGCCCCAGCTAAATCACCAGCAGGAGGCCTGATGTCCCCTCCCCCACCCTGCGTGTGGCTACAAACCCTCATCTTGTGCCCAGCTATGACACTCCAGGCTTAAGTGGGCCCGAAATCGTGCCGAGCAAGGGGGGCGATGCCAGCCCCAGGTACCTGGCAAAGTGGCTCCCAGGCCCTCTAATCACCCCACAACGAGAATCTGGCCATTAACTTCCTCCAGGCCCAGGAGGGGAGCTGCCACTCTCCCCGCCTGGCTTTCAGTCTAACACAATTAGGACCCATTATTTCTGTTGTGTTGATTCTCGAAAAATCATTTTAAATTGTCGCCCTTTTTTTATGCTTTGGAAAAGGAAAGCGCCAAAGAAAATGAAAACAGAAAAGTGTACCCGCACTCCCCCCACCCGGCTCCTGGCCCCCCCATCCCCCCATTTCTCCTGACCCGTTCCCTTGGCAACCATCAACTCGCTGCTGCAGTATTCAAAGAGAATCTCACAACTGCACATCAAATGGGACGCAGGGGGTGTCTTCAGTTGCCTGAGACCGACAGACAGACAGACACCAGCCCAGGGAAGACACAGATGCAGAGAGACAGAGATGAACGAAGAGAGACAGGCACAGCGAGAAAGGAGGAGAAAGACCCAGCACAAAGAGACAAAGACACCCCGGGAGACAGCGACTTGCAGACCCAGAGGCGCCATAGGCAAAAGGCAGAATGAGACAGACAGAGAAAGACAGACAGACAATCAGTGCAGTGGGAGGGAGACAGATGCAGGAAGAGACAGAAGAGAGAGGCAGAGATGGGGCCGGGCGGGGGCAAAGGACAGAGGGAGAGGAGAGAGCCACAGACAGAAGGAGGAAGCAGAGAGGGACGCAGGAGAGAGGAGGAGGAAGGGAGGACCACGGTGCCTGTCCCAGCGCATGGCCTCTGAGGGCCTCCAGACCCGCCTGCTCCCTCCTCCTGCCTCCTCTTTCCCCTGCTCCGGGCAGGCTCTCGCTCCTGCTCGGACTCCCCACCTCCAGCGGAGAATGCTCCTGTCCCCGCATACCCTCTCCTTCCTGGCAGTGAGAATGATCTTGCCGCAGATGCTAATGGTGGGATTCGAGGCACCCTAGGAGACAATAGTGAAGAGAGGCCCAGAGGCTCCCCTCAGAGCGCACGGTAGGACCCCAGTCTACACAGGGGACTCTGAGGAAGCCCCAGGGGCCCCCTTAGGCTGAGGATTGGGCTCAGTGCCTGGGTGCCTGTGCCCGCCTCCATGCCCTTGACTCTGTACCTGCCCCCCACCTGCTCAGCCCCCAGCTCCCTACCCCACCTGGGCCCAAGACCCCTTGGCTCTCGACATCTGGTGCAACAGGCTGACCACAGAGAAGTAAAAATGCTGAGGTCAAAAGTCAGGGGTCAGAGGGCAAGGGCAAAGCCCAGGTCACCTTCGGAGGGAGCACGACAGGCAAACCAAGAACTTAACACCAGCTCTGCCGCTGACCACTACGGGACAGTCACTTAGCCACTCTGGGCCTCAGTTTCCTCATCTATAAAAGGGGCAAGTACCTCCTTCCCAGAGTGGTTGCTGTGGTGAGGCGTGGAGAGCATGTGCGTGCAGGGAGTGGTGCTGGGATGAAAACAGTGACACAATGACAGTGAGGACAGTACATCCCCGCTTCTTGGCAGGGCACAGCTGGACGCCTGGCTGGGGGCCGACCGCAGGCGGCGTGAGGACTCCAAAGGGAGAGGGCCGGGGAATGCGCGGGGACGGGGGTTAATGCTTGTCCGGGGGGATGCGCAGCCGGGGGTGGGGTGGGGCGTGCTGGGTGCGGGGCCCGGGGCTTGGGGGTGATGCGTGTCCGCCGCGCAAACTCTGCCAGGTCGTCAAGAGGAGCTGGAAACACGGGTTTCTAGTGCCAGGTCTTTGAGATTTAAGTGCTGGTGGCCGTTTCAATCGTTAAAGCGCCCCCCAGCGGCGGGTCCTGCAGGCGCTCGGGGCCCGGCCGGGCGGCGGGGGATCCGCTCCGCGGCGGTCCCGGGGGCTCCATCCCTCTCCGGCCCCGTGGGGCTCACCGGCAGGGGCAGGACCTTCCGCGCGGAGGCGGCCCCAGGCTCCGGGCCCGGGACGCGGCTCTGTGAAGGAGGCTCGAAGACCTCGGTTCTCAGACTGTAGTTGGAGGACGTCACCCTGAGGATATCGATTAAATGCGACCTCCGCGCAGCCCTGCAGAGCCGCGTGGGTGGGGCCTGGGCGTGTGCATTGTGAGCAGCACCCAGGGGACCGTGACAGGCGCTGCAGACCCCGAGCAGACAGGGCGCCGCGAGGCTGGTGTCCCGCCCTTCTGACCCAGCCCTGGCTGTCCCCTCCGCGGCTGCGCCCGGGGGCTGCTGGATCTACGGAGGGAATGTTGACTACCGGCTGCTGAGCGGCTCGCAGGAAGGCAGGAATGACCCTCACGAAGGTTTGTCGTGTGTAGACCCCCTCCTCCCTGCAGGTCTCCTCCCAGCCCTTCAGCGGCCATTGCCTGGAACCAGCGGTGAGGGCTTCTCTAGTCTGCAGAGATGAATCCTCAGCCTGGCTGTGGTCCAAAGTCCCTGGCAGGGTTTTAGAACTAGGGCTTCCTGGTTTCTGCATGATAGATAACCGCTGGCTCCGCTGCATGGCTCTGGAACCGCCCCAGCGCAAGGCGCTGCAGAGGCCTCAGGGGGCCCTCCGCACCCCGGCCCCCTTCTCCCCACCCCACACAGCCAGTCACAGAACCTGGCCCCTCTGTCCACAGTTGCTGGGACACACCCAGGCCAAGACAATCAGAGTCCTTCCTCAGGATTTTTCACATTGGATTCCCCTAGAGAGAAGGGTCATTCCCTGTGGGGTGGAGGGCGCTGGGGGGGGGG
>NW_007726526.1:544718-563682 GCF_000696425.1 Galeopterus variegatus | reverse complement strand
GGGGGGGGGGGGCTGCTCCGAGTGCGCCCCAGAGCTGGAGAAGCAGGGACGGGGGCAGCCCCGACAGCTGCAGCATGCTGGGTCCAAGCACCCCCGCCCCAGCCATCCTGCCGTCACAGAAGTCCCGTGCCTCACAGTCAATTCCCTTTTGGTCTAAGCTAGTTGGCCTTCTGTCACTTGCAACCAATACAAGTCCCCAAACCTACTGACTCAGAAGTTGTGTATTTTTAACGAGTTCCCCAGGTGACTCGCGGCCACACTGTGCTGGAGAACCACTGATGTACAGCACCACAGTTAGGCTGCCGGTGTTCCAGGGACTTGGACCATCTTCAGGACGAAATCTGTCAGTTCCAGTCCATACCATTCCCCGCACGCCCAGCATCTGTCCATGAAACCCCGTTATATAAGCCCTGCACAGCACGGGAGGGAGCGGCTCTGAGCATCCTGCCCAATCCCTGCGCAGCCTGGAAGGCTTGAAGCCCCGGAGAGGAAGCCCCAGGGGCCTTCTCCAGAGAGTGAAAGATGTGCAGTGAGGAGGAGGGGGAGGGGGTCCCCATAACAAAGGCTTGATCCGAGGACAAAGGGAGGAGACTGGGACTCGTTTTATTGACCTAGTGGACATGTATTTCCTGAGCACCTGCTGCCTGGAGGAAGTGATGGACCCTGACTGACCACCTCTAACAGATGGGGGAGAAGTTATTTAAAATCAAAAGTGGGCCTGGCCGGTTAGCTCAGTTGGTTAGGGTGCAGTGTTATAACACCAAGGTCAAGGGTTCATATCCCGGTACTGGCCAACCACCTAAATAAACAAACAAACAAACAAATAGATCAGTAGTAGCGAGAGCCACTTTTGCTTTCCAAGTCGTGTGGCACAATCCAAAAATGGCAAAGAAATAAATATTTTTTGTGTGCCCTTCCTCTGATGGAAAAAAGCCCTAAAGGATGAGGGTTTGGAGGAGGTGGCCCTTGTTTGGAAGAACACGTAATGGGTCTTTGGATATGCAAAGGTGGATTCGTGCTGAGAAGAGGGGCTAGCAAAACTGCCTGTCTGCACAGGGAAGTGAAGTTGGGGGCAAAGGAAGGAATCTCAGAAAAAAGAGATGCAGCATCTGTGGGGGAGGAAGAGAGTGAGCAATACCGCAGGGCCCTCTACAGGGGGACGGGGGGAGTCCTGAGGGCAGGGGATGGCTTATGTCTACCTGGGGTGATTGGCTGAGAGATCCTGTGACGTATTTCTCCTCAATCTTAATCTTCAATTGGTTTTGCAACACACCCACCTGCCTGGTTTAAGGAAAAGAGAATGTGTGACACACCAGAAGCAACAGCCTGTGTGGCTGAGAGAGACCACCCAAGCATGGAGCCAGTTCTGTTGCAAGAGAAGCTCAGTGCTGAGAGCAAAGTAGAAAAATGTACATTCTCCTCCAAAGTGCCCAGAGAGACTCGGAGAGGACTGGGCCCCTCTAAGGACGAGACATCTCAGCCAACATCCAGGTGACACCCATGTTACCTAAACCATTTCAGAGTATAGAAATAGAGAGAACTTTTCCAACTCATCCATAAAATTTGACAAAACACAAATGCACAACTAATTTTTACTTATAAAAAGATGCAAAAAGTCTAAATGAAATATTAGCAGAATGAATCCAGTAGGCCAGTAAGAGAATAATATGCCAGTACAACACAAAAATATAGGAATGCAAGGCTGGCTTGATGTTAGTAGATGTACTGGTGTTTTTTCACACGAATAGGCTAAAAGAGAGAGGTTCAATTTTGTCTATGGCTGCTAAAAATGAATAATATTCACCATCCATTCCTGATTTTTTAAAAAAAGCTTTCAGTAAACAAAGTATAAAAGGACAGTTTCTTACCTTCGATAGAGTGTATATCAGGAACCAAATAGCAAAGGCCATGTTTCATGATGAGAGACACAGGGTATTCTATTTGGGCATCATTTCCTCAGGGAAGACTTCATATTCTCCAGGGCAGAGCTGGGTCCAGTTTCCTTGATACACGCTTTCACTCTCCGCTCACTTCTGATAGACTCTGTCCATCTTGGTCACATCTGTGTCTCCAGGGCCCAGAGCAACTTTTGCCATACAGCAAATGTTGAATAAGTATTGAGCGAATGAATAAACGGAATAAATCAAAGATGCCCACTGCTAACATTATTATTCAACATTATCCCAGGGGTCATGGACAAGGCAATAAAACAGGAAAAAGACACCAGGTGTAAACATTGGATAGAAACAGAGAAAACTAGAAGGCTTCGCAGCTGATATAAATACATACCTAGACTATTCAGAAGAAACTTCAGAAAGATATTCAGATATGACATTCATATAAAAATGTAACATTATTTTCAAAATTCTGTATAAGTCAGGATTATACTGGTCACAAGGGTCACACGACTCAAAATGGTTTAAAGCAAAAGTGTGTGTGTGTGTGTGTGTGTGTGTGTGTGTGTGTGTGTGTGTGTGTGTGTGTGTGTGTGTGTGTGTGTGTGTGTGTGTGTGTGTGTGTGTGTGTGTGTGTGTGTGTGTGTGTGTGTGTGTGTGTGTGTGTGTGTGTGTGTGTTTGGCTCATTAAACTAGACAGCCTTTGGAAGGTTCTATCTCAAGCACAGCCAGCTCCAGGACCTCCAGTGATACCAAAACATCTTTTCATTTTTCTGTTAATCTATATTTCTGCCAATCTCTCTCTGGCTCCATTTTGCAGACAGAAATTTCACAAACGTCAGAGAAAATGGCCACTGGCAGCCCCAGACATACAATCCCAGCAGAAAAGGTGTTTCTCACCGTGTGTATTAGGCCTCACGGCTAGTTTAGCATCAGCACAGCCAGGTTAAGCAACTTTCCCCCTCCTCCCCCTCCCCTTTCCCTTTTCTGCTCCAGGAACTGAGATTCCTCTCCTGGGAAGGGGTAAACATTGCTGTTGTCATCAAGGAAACGTCTCATGGGCTGTGTCTAGGAGGCTTCGGGCTGGAATGCTTTGTACTGAGATAGTGGCTAATCAAGAGCCTGTGCCCTAACCGAACAGATGTCATCGGACCACAAGGGCTGCGTCACTTTGTACACCACCGATTTCAAAATTGCCTATTACTCTGAACCCTCCCTAAAAGTCTTATAAACCCCATGCTTTCAGTTCAGGGGAACTGATCAGGCTCAGTCTCCCCTCCAGGTGAGTGTAATAAACCTTTTGGCTGAAATGGCTCCTGGCTTGGGTCTCTCTCTTTTCTCCACCTGGCCGAACCTAACAATGTGCACGTATTATTTCCAGAGAGAACTGCTGTTGGTCCACTTTGGGTCACATTCCAACTGCTGAGTCAGTCACACACCAAGCAAATAGGTGTCGCTAATATTCCTACCAGGGTCATGAGAGTGTCCTAGTGCCTCTGTGTGAGTGTGAGTGTCTGAGTGTCTGAGTGAGAGTGCACTGTGGGTATGTGTGTGTGGTGTGTATGTGTGTATCCGTGTGTGAGTGTGAGTGAGTGCGGGTGCATGCGTGAGTGTGTGTGTTGTGTACGTGTGTATCGCTGTATGTATGTGAGAGTATGTGTGATGAGTGTGTGTGAGCGTGCATGTGCATGTGTGAGAGCGCATGCGTGTGAGTGCGAGTGCATGCATGTGTCAGCATGAACGTGCAGGTGGAGGGGGGGGCCGTGACTGGGGGGCTGATGGGACTGCGGGGAAGGGGTGAGGCCCAGAGAGGGGGCCGCATTCTGATCACACAGTCGCGTGGCCACAGCAGCACCCTCAGCCGCCCCTTGCTGCTCACAGGCAGAAGCCAGGCTTCTTGCCCTGCACAAGATATGGAAACCATTCTGTGCTTAAACTGCACTTTCATCCCACGTAAGTCCAAAATACGCTCCCCTCCCCAAAGGCAGACAGCCCAAAGTCGCATCAGGATAATGACTGCAGCTCCAAATCTGGGGCCTCTGAGTGACTCCTGGTCTGACAGGCTGTGCCTTGTCATGATCCCGTGCACCACGCTCACTAGTGCTCTCAGGAGGAGGAGGAGGAATGTGCGGCCCTGTCATCCCTTCCTGCCTCCCACTCAGAGCTACCCGTCGGCGTCCTTCTCCCATCTTCCTGGTGGCCCAGTCACCCTGGAGGTGTCCGCCCGCCACTGGGCCTGTCTGCTGAATGCCAATCTCGATAGTGTTACTTGAGACCTGTACTTGGCTCTTGGTCATACCAGGTCACTCCACCCGTCCCACTGAAGGCGCCCCTTCTGTCTCCTCTGCCATCCTCTCGCTGTCCTCTGGCGCCAGCTCTCTAGGATGCTGTACTCCTGTCACAGTGAGCATTTTCTGCATGGGCCTGGTGACTTGCATGGATGCTTACGTTTGTACGCGAGGTTCCTGGCTTGCCCTGTTGGTGACACTGCTCCTGCTTTCTGTGGCCCCTGGGGGGAGGTGGGTGTCCTGCTGGGAGCCTCCATTTCTCTTCATTCATCCACCCCCGAGAACCCTCCAGGGGCCACTCCACTACGTAGCCTGAAGGCTACTTCCACGGCCCCTTCTTGACACAGGCTGGGGGAGGGGAGGGCGCTGTGTCAACAGCTCAGAATCCAATTCTGCACCCGTCACCTGAACCATTGCCCTCAGGCCTCTCCTGCTCCTGTGCCGAGTTTAGGAGATCCCGGGAACCCTTACACCTTGCTTGAGATTCTTCAGTCAAGACCCTCTACGTCTGACTCTCAGGAACTCCTCAAAATCTCTGCTTTGCTTGTGGCACTTTTTTGGTCATTGTTTTCTAGAGCTGTTCTAGATTCATGAGAAAGAGAGAGGAAGATAGAAAAAGATATTTTCTGCTATTTCTGGAGATTTGGAGCAGGAAGAGGAGGTAGTGGGAGGGTTGCATACTTAATCTGCCATCTGTATCTTTTCCTTTCTTATCCCCATACACAAATATATTACAACAGCTGATAATAAAGGATCCGTATAGAGTAAGATTAAAATAGGAAACAGAAAGCCAGGACAGACGCAGAGGAGAGGAAAATGTTTCAGTCCTGAGGGTCGTTACAGAGTTACAGCCATAATCTTCCCAGTGGCTGCAGTAAAGAGTGTAACCAGACTGTGAGCTCCCGGAGGTCAAAGACAAGTGTCTCAGCCACCTCGATGTTCTCAGCACTGGACCAATCCCACCCAAGTGGCTCCTCAGCTCCTCTGGTGAATGAGTACACATGTGCACCTGGTTCTTACCCAGTGGCAAGGCCATTGTTAACGGGAAAGAAGAGGCGTCAAATTTCACTGGCAATGACATTATCCTTCTTGTTAGCAAATTAAAAGCTGGTTCTCATGTGCAATACATCACGGCTACTGCCTTTGCTGCTTATAGAAGACATTGCTCATGTGACTGGTTCAAAATGACCTTTGACAAGACCCAAGAGCCTCACATTTGGACACAGCCCAGGGAGACAGTTCTTGACCCCCACTGTCCAGTAGTCCTTTCTCAAGACTGTCCTTCCCAGTCTAGTCTGGGCAGGGGGGAGCTGGGCTCTTCCTGCACTTTTCATGACCTAACATGCTCCATGTCACCTCCCACCTGCCGGGCTTCCCAGAAATAGTACAAACTCCTGGACAGCCCAGCCAGTATCTCCTGCTTCCCAGGTCTCCAGCACGGCCCCTCGGCCTTGGCCAGTGCTGGGTAGACTGGGCTGCATTGCATCTCGCTGCTCTTCTGAAGCCCTGCGTTGCTTCTTGAGCAAGGGCCTGGAGTCTAGGCCCCTGAGTGCTAGTGCCGGCACCCTGCGAGCTTTCATGCATTCATTGTCCTGCTCGTTCTTTCAGTCATGCACTCCAGACGGCTGTGCAGCCCCTCCTCGGTGCCAGGCCTTGCACATGAAGCCCAGTGAGACACTCCCAGCCCCTCGAGATCCACTGTCTGATAGAGGAGGTTCCTGGTGTCTGAGGCCTGTGTTCTGGAGTCATCGACACACATAGACAATGGCCATAGGGGTGATGGTTGGCCCACACCTGCCTGCCCCAGGTGACACTTGCTCTCAGCTTCCTAAGTCTCCACAAGGGCAGTGTCTCCAGGGCCATCCCTCTGCCTCCTCTGACTGCTCTGATGAGGGAGTGAATTGGGAGAGTGGATTCAGCCCCTGCGGGGGAGGCTCCAGTGAGTTTTGCTTCATAAGCTAAGCACTCTTTATTACCTGTAGTTAAGTTGTCTCTTAGTCTGAAGATTATGTAGAAGTTTCCTCTCTTAGTGAGGGAGGAAAGCTGTAGCTGGAGAAGAGGAGAGGCATGTTGGTAGCTGATCCTCCTTTGAGGCCAAGGGCCCCTGCTAACAGAGATGAGACTTGGGCCTTGCAGGAGGCAGCCCTAGGCACACTGCAGCCTGCAAGTTGCTAGCTCTGGACTTACCTTGGCCTGCATTTCCCCATCTATAAAATGGGCATCAATGTTCCTGTGCCTTCATAAGCTGCAAGTGTGAATACAGCTGTGCCCCTGAAAGCTCCAATCCATGGGAGGAGGTGCCCCCTGAAGGGAGCCTGTCTCCTCCCTGGTCCTTCTACCTCTTGTGTTCACAAGCAGGCAGCCGGGGGTGCTGCATGTGGGCCTCCAGGACCCAGGCCCACGGGATGCTGAGATGGCACAGCCGGGAACTGGTGGAGAAGGCTGGCCAGGGAGCAAGTGCCCCTTCCTCTGGCCCTTAAAGTGCCACCCCTAGTGGCAAATCCTATGTGGACCCTGTAGCAATAATTCTGTACTAAACTGTGCATTCATGTCACCTGGGGAGGTTGTGGGAAAAGGCAAATTAAAAAGTTTTAAATATATATATTCTTTCCTAGAGTTTCAAATTTGAAGCATTAGGGAAAAACACTCAGGCAAAGATTCATTAAAACACTTGTAAAGACTTGCAGGTGGAAACCACAAAAACATTCATTGGCTGATGAATGGCTCACACAGCGTGGCATGTCCACACGGGGGGACACTCAGGAGTGAAGACGGATGAAGTGACACCATGCTGGCACTTGCTACAGCGTGGTGAGCCCACGAAACAGTGAGCTGGGAATTCCTTTTACATGAAAAGTCCAGCAGAGTGGGTCCACAGAGACAGAAAGTAGACTGGCAGTGGCTGGGGGCTGGGGGACTGTGGGAGTGGGGGTGACTGCTGATAGGTGCAGTTTCTTTTTGGGGTGACATGTTCTGGGATTAGGTATTGGTCATGGTTGCAAATATCACTGGATTGTGTATTTGGAAAAGGTGAATGTTATAGAATGTGAATTCTGTATCAGTTAAAATGTTATAAGGTATGCTTGTGAGGCAGGGTTGTCCCCAAATTAATGAAAGATTCACATACAGAAAAAGAAGTTGACTTGTCTCTGTTAGAAAATATCTCTCCTCTGTATTGTAGAAATAAATTACCAGGACTATTTAACTATTTAAATATCCAGCAGCATATCAATTAATTTTTCACTGTATAAAAAAAAAAAAAAAATGCCTCAGACCAAGCCCTGCCCTAGGCTGTCGAGAGTGTTCAGCCAATGCTTGCAGTGGGGATGAGTTCAGGACCTCTGTCTGGGCTTCCTCAGTTTGGAACTCCTGCCCTTGAATGCCAAGGCATTGGGGACACGGGGGACAGGGAGTGTCCAGTGTAATCACCTGCCTACCCTGGCATCTCTAGGCCGTCTGCTGCCTCCAGGCCTTGGTTCCCAGATGGTTCCGTGTCCTCCTTACCCCAACCCCAGGGTCCAGTCCCTCTCACGGTGTCCTTGCTCCTCGTGGGCACTGGGACCCCTTCCTGAACCTTCCACCACCTTCTCAGCCACTCTAGAGTCATGCTGTCTTCCAGGGCATGCTACGAAGACAGCTGTCTTTCCAGACCCCCAGATCCCCCTGTGGTGTCCATCCTTCCTGCCTCCCCGAGTTAGCCCAGAAAGGGGTGGCAGGGCGCAGAGCTCCTTCTCAGGATGCAGGGACACCTCATACACTTCTTCTCCCCTTCTGTGGTAAGTTGCAAAAAAATGGTCACAAATGCCTTTCATCCTGTGTGCTCACCCCCTTGAGCCCGGGCTTGGCCATGAGACCTGCTTTGGCCGAGGGGGCGCTAGCAAACACGATGCAAGGGGAGATGGGAAAGCGCATCATCTCTAGCTGCTCTGAGATCACCATGGATAGAAGCCTGCACTGGATTCTTCCAGGAGAAGGGAGCAGCCCCCTTGTGCCAGGCCTCTCAGCTGATGCCCAGAGAAATGAGTGAACTGCCACTAACCATCTAGCCCAGCCAAGCCTGCCAAGACCAGGAGAACAGCAAGAAATAATAAACGGTGCTGATTGAAGCCACTGAGTTTCGGGACGGTTTGTTATGTGGCAAAAGCTGACTGATACGTCCGCCCCCCTGTCTTCTCCAGCCCAGGGAGTCTGTTTTCTCTAGTGAGGGAGAAACTGCCATCGGCTGCTCACATGCTTTTTCAAACCTATCATGAAGCTTCGAGACCCGCAGGGCTTTTGACAAGCAGCATAGCAAGCTCGTGCAAATTGAAAGCATCGACTCCTGAAGTGAAGAAGCCAGACTTCTCCTCTCGTTCACTTACAGTAACGTTCCTCCATGAGGGGAGAGATGCCTCATGGTCAAGTTTTAATAGGGAAGGACTGCAGGTCAAAGAGGAAGTAGGATAAACAAAAAATGATTTTGAACACATCAAAATATGATCTTGTCACACGTGGATTGAGTGCTGCTAGCGTCAGGGGCAGAGGCCGTCGTGATGAGCAAAACAGACCAGACCCACTGTGAGATCTCTCCGCTAGGCACCCAGCCTAGCCTGAGACAGACGGCGACTCATTCATCCGTTCATCGGTTCCTTCTTTCACTCATGTGACAAGCACTCCTAGAGTACATGCTGTGCGCCAGGAGCCCTGGGAGTCATGGCAGTGAGCACAGATGCATCTGTCCCTTGGAAGGCAGGCTTGTGAAGAGGGGCACAGGGGTTTGACGCTCAAACCCCCAGGATGCGATGCAGTTAATTGGGCAAGGACTCAGGGGTGGGGTGCAGGGGTGGGGAGGGAATGTGCCAGAAAGAGGGCACAGCGAGTGCTAAGGTCCAGGAGTGGCCAGGAGGACCAGAGTGTCTGGAGAACACAGAGGTAGAAAAGCACTAGCTGGGAGGCTGGAGGCCCAGGGCCAACCTGAAGGCTGTTCTCACACCTTGAGAAAGCAGGATTCAGAGGACTCTGAAGGAGGACTGTGCCCAGGTGGTCACTAGCCCTGTCAGACCTTCCCACCTGGTTCCACTTGGCCCCAGGTGTTGAAGGCACCCGTCAGCAGGCACAGTGGTCCTAATAGAAGCTACGCCCCTGCAGCCTGGCCTCCCACCGGGCGACTTGGCCCCCAGCTGGGCGTTCTGAGCCGCAGCGCCAGGCGGAGGCCCCCCACTCTCTTGCCGCCCCTCTTGTCCGAAGGCTTATCCTAAGGAGGCAGCTCAGACTCCACCTCCCCCAAGAAGCCTTCTCTGATGCTCCACACCCTGTGCTGGCTGTGCCCTGTGTTCTATGCCAGCAGGAATGCCCCTATGTCTCTCAATCTTATTCCCCTGTCATTGTGATGGTCCTACAGGCTGTGACACCCACAGGACAGGAACTCCACATTCACCTGTGACACTCGGTCCTGCACTGGTCATATCGGTGGCTCCAGAATGGCTACATAGGATGTGTGGGCTAGATCTGGGGGCAGACCAGGCCTGTCATCAAGCTGCATCGGCACGTGTTCTCCTTATACGTGTGATCATGTGCAGGGACTCTGAGAAGAGAGTGGCAATCCTGGAGTCTCAAGCACCCAGGCACTCTGTGCTGCTGCAGAGTCAGGGACCAGCAAATGCTGGATTAACTGTGGAGGGGGCATGGGGGGCTGTGGGAACTTTCCGTGCTCTCCACTGGGTGCTATGAACCCCACGCTGCTCTAAAAGCACATCCAGTGTATTTTTAGAAATTCTATAACTGGCACCTGGCTGGCTCTCTTCAAGACCCCTGTGTGGCTGGGACACTTCAGAGTTAAACTTCTGGGAGACTTGTCAGCGAGTGGCGACCTCTCACCCTGCTCGCCTGACGGTTGCTTCTTTCTTACCTGCACCTTTGGTCTCCCAGCGGATCGCTCCAGAAACTGCTTTCTCTTGCCAGGACCACCGACGATTCCCACGGTGGGATATCCGACGGCCACTTTCCATTTGTCGTCTTCCCAGACTTTGTAGCCCCGTCTGGTGAGGCGCTCACACTTTTGTCTCGGGCCCCAATTACCAGCAGCTTCTCCTCTTATTTCCCCCTTCTGGAGGCTCCTGCGTGGCACTGCAGGGTGACATCATCATTGCGTACTCCTCTGCCTGGGTTTCAAAATGTGAAATGTGTCACAGCTTCATCCGGGCCCTGTTACTCTTTCATCGGAGTTCGTTTTCTCTCTCTCTCTCTCTTTCTCTTGTTCTTGCTCTCTCTCTCTCTCTCTCTCTCTCTCTCATTCTGTCTCTTTCTTTTTTGTAAAGAAATAAAACCCTCTGGGTGAGGACAGCTGGAATGCAGGTAGAGTGTGCCTGGCATACGGCAAGTGCTCGGTCACTGTGTGACACTGCTTCTGGGGTTACTGTCTTGGGCGTGGCTGGTGACTCACAGCAGGTCCAGGCAGGGGTGGCATGGGGAGCTGCTGGGCGTGTGGACAGTCACTGAAGATGCAGAGACTAGAGATGCTACTGTCTGCGGGCAAGCACGGGGCCCCAGGGGCCGGGAACATCAGACTGTCCTGGAGGCAGGGGCCCCACGAGGTGCTCATGTTGAGTGTAGCCTGGGAGCAAAGGGAGGAATGACAACCCAAGGGTCATCTGTGCCAGATGTCAGGGTCAGGGCCCAAATCTGAGCACGTGGAGGAGAGGCAGCCCGGCCCCAGGGAGCCAGGCTGAGGCCACGTGTCGGGGTCGGAGTGCCGAGCCCTGGCCCACGCCTTGGCCTCTCGACCCATAGCCCAGACGCAGCAGGGCCTGGCGAGCTGTGAGGGAGGTCCCCGGAGGACACCCGAGGCTCCCGGCACAAGGCTCCGGGCTCTGCAGTGTGGCCGTCATGTCCTGCAGAACCAGGATTCAGACACAGGCAACACAGAGTGTCAGAATCAGGGTGCTTCCTGGGGGCTGGATCTTATTCAGACAGCCATTTGTTTGCCAGGTAGTTACTGAGCTCTCACTGTGTAACAAGCCCTTTGTCCACTTACACGTCTAGGCTCATCCTCTGTGGTGGACACAGGGAATGCCCACAGACCCAGCTTCGCTGAGGACGTGTGATCCTGTCTGCAGACAGCCACGACTCCAGGCCTGGCCACCCCAGGCCCTTCCTCCCCAGGCCCACGTCCCATGACTGACCCTGGCCACCTCCTGATGTGGGACAGCTCTGGGCCACTCCAGCTCCAGGCCCCATGCAGCTCTGTGTCCCCTTCTACCCTCTCCTGCCCCCTTCCTCCTGCTACAGACTGGGGCCAAGCCCTCCTGATGAGCCCCCTGTGCTTGCTGACCCAGGGCACCCAACCACCACACCCCCAGGGGCTGCCTCGAGAGCTGTGGGGGAAAGCAACCCAGGCGAGGCATGGAGGGGTGCCTGGGGCGGCACGGGAGGACCCCCTCAAGGAGAAGAACTAGTCAAGCTGTGGAGGAGACAGCCCCTGCTGAGACGTCCAGGACAGAGCATCAGGGGAGGGCGTGGCAAAGGCAGGGTGCAAAGCAGGAAGAACTGAAGGGCGGCAGGTGGGTGGACCTCTTTCCACAGGAACAGAGCAGCTGGGTACCCGGAGTCACCTGGAGGGTTACATGGAGTGGGAGGTACCTGAAGATTACCTGGAGGTATCTAGAAGGCACCTGGAAGGTACCTGGAAGTTATTTTGGAGGGTACCTGGATGATTATATACAGGGAACTAGGAGGTTACCTGGGGGGGTTACCTGGATGGTTATCTGAAGGGCACCTGGAAGGTACCTGGAGTTACCCGGGAAGTGCCAGAAGGAGCTCTCTGGCTGTTGGCCTGGCATGGGAGGGCCTGGGCTGCCTGCCACCAGGGCCTGGGGCTGGCCAGGGCTGGGCTGGGACTGGCAGACAGCAGTCCCCAGACTCCCAAAGAATTCAAGATGAGTCAGTATGACCAGGGCACCCACACCCTGACTGTGCTGATCCTGCCGAGGGTGTAGAGGCTCATCTCCCTGGGGAAGCTCAGGATGCAGCTGCTCTAAAATCAGCCAGTCAGCGATTTCACCAGCAGAAATCCTCCACTTCAGGCATTTGCATCCAAAGCGGTCTACAGCCTAGTTCCTGCCACGCCAGGTTTAATCTGCTGGCTCTGGAGCTGGGGGCCAGGACAGTTAATTAAGGACCCCAGGGAGCAGCTGCGCTCACTGAGCCCTACGTCAGGTGGGAGGGCGCAAGGTGAGGACACCTCTTGCCTAGTCGCCACGCTCCTCCCAGCGACGCACTCTCTCATCTCTTATCTCCATTGATCCTGGACGCGTCATTGAAAGGAGGGGATTATTACCTCCATTTTCCAAGCGCAGAATTGGGGACTTGGGTTGTGTGTCGGGGTCTCCCGAGATCCACACCGAGACCCACACTGGGCAGGCTCCAGCCGAGAGGCACACACAGCTCTCTGGGCCTCCCTCGGCAGGGGTGGCAGCAATAGGGATGCTGGAGTGGTGCTCAGGAGGGCTGCAGAGAGCAGGCCCCTGCAGGGGTCAGGGAGGGCGAGGAGGGTTCTGAGAAGGCACCTTTGACCCTGAGATGCTAGGGGCTGCGCATAACCTTCACTGGAGCAGAATTTGTGATTTCCCCTGGGGAGTGGGGGTATTCCCTGAGCATGGCTGGGCCTTGCTTTGTGGTGGCTGTTGCTGGGGACCCAGAGGTGAGTCTTTCTTCTTCCCCGCCTGTGCAGACATGCTTTCCAAAGACAGCCACTACAAGAGCTCCCAACCCACCTGCTCTTTTTACAAATGACTGTGATCTGGAGGGGTTGCAGTTTTTTTTAACCAACAGATACAGCAGAGGTGATGCTATGCCACTGCCAAGGCTAGATCATAAAAGGTGCCATGGCATCCGCTTCCAGAATGCAGCCCTCGGAGCCCTGAGGCACCATACAAGCAGTCCTGAGGCACCATGCTGAGAGGAAGCCCAACCGGCCCAGGCACACAGATGCATGGACAGGCCCTCAGTCCACAGAGAGACGCAGCCAACCCCAGCTGCTCCAGCTCCCCGTCTGACCACAGCCTCCTGGGAGGTGTTGAGCCAGCACGTCCCAGCTGGGCACTTCCCATGAGAGACCATAGAGGAGTGGTCCACAGTTTTGGCAGAACTTTGTCATCCAGCAATAGAAACTGGACAAGTACCACAAAGAGACACAGAGAGACAGACCAGGAAAGTGACTCCAGCGTGAAACAGGAGCGAATGCTGTGCGAGAACAGAAGGCGCGGCCACGCGGAGGGCAGCCAGGCCCGGAAGGAGAAGCAGCTTCTGCCAGGGCTCCTGGGAGAAGGGGCAGCGCCTGCAAAGGCCCAGAGGCAGGAGGCCTGCTGGCTGGAAATGGTGAGTGGCCAGTGTCCTAGGGGTAGACTGGGGACAGAGGTTCAGCTCAAATCATCACGGGCCTGGAAAGCCAGGCCCAGAAGTGGCCTGTGGCCCACGGCAACAGAGACTCAGATAAGTCCTAGCCTGAGAAGAAGTCAGGCCCATGTCTAGAAAGAGCATTCTGACTGCTGTGGGAGGGACAAGAAGAAGCCGGAGGACTTGGGGATGATTGTTTTTCAGGTTCCCATCCTGAAGCAGAGCTGGTGGGGAAGCGGGGGAGCTCCTCAGTAACTCTCCAGCACTACAGGGCCTTAAGTGTGCTCAGGCCACAGCCGAAAATGAGTTAGAGGTGGCAGTGAGTAAGCAGGACCACAGCAGGTGGGTGCCCCCGGGGAAGAGCCTCCGTATGGTCCAGCCCCCCTCCCACCAGCCTCCTGCTTTAGATGTGATAACCAGGGTCTCTCTACCCAGCCTCACCCCTGTCTGTTCCAGAGAGACCCCCAGTCACAAGGTCCAGGAGAGGCAACACTGAGGAGGGGCCATGTACATGCCAGGACCCAAATCTGTAAAGCCCCTCCAGGGGCCCCACACCACAAACACTGTGCAGCCCATAGCAACCGAGGGGGCAGGTGCATCCCCTGAGTGCACTGAGGCAATCCCGTGAGCAGGACAGGTGTTTGGGTGGTTGCCATGGAGACGATGATGGCAGCCAGTGTGGCAGTAGCATCTTCCAGCATTCTCAGTGCATCTGGGCCTGATGGGGCCACCACAGCACCGTCACCTTCAGAGGTGGGCACGTGACCCAGCCCAGACAATCAGTACTTGATCTAGAGATGCCATCCTAAGCTGGGCCAATAAGAATCAGCTCCAGGACTCTGGTAAGGATGATTGGAAGGAGGCAAGCTCTCTCTGCTGCAGTGACTGACCTAGTGATACGAAACAGAGCTTATGATGGCCATTCTGCCACTGCTTTGGAGAGTATTTTCCTGAGCAACTCAGAGGAAAGCAGAGCAGAGAGACAGAAAAGAGAGAAGGCTGGTGACACACTGGAGCACCGGTATCCAGCCGTGCCTGAAGTCTACTTGACTTTGTCATTATATGAGCCAATAAATTCCTTTCCTTACTTAAGCCAGTCTGTGTGAGTTTCTATGACTTGCAAACAAACAGAAAGAGGAGCAATTACACCTGTAATGAGACGGAAAATCTTTTTATCCTCAGAATTCCTCTTGGGGAAGGCACTGGCTCTATTGGGAAGAGACATTTTTTAGAGCACTGGTGCTTGAAGGTAAGAGTCTAAGGGACTTGGTTGCGGTAAAAATACAAGAAAAAGGGAGAGATGTTCTTCTGACTTCACCAGGGGGAGGCTGAGGGAGATCATGTCTTGGTATGGACCCTCCAGGGCCTGACTCCCCACCAGCCCACCCCTACAAGCAGATGCTGCTGGTGTGTAACACGCAGCTGACTGCACTACAGCAGAGAGGGCACTCGGGAGGAGGGAGCCGTGCATAAGGGCGTCCTCAGCCCACCTCCCTGGCTGCAGAAGCGGGACGTGGCAGCGACATTTCAACAGCTCCCTGGCCGCTCAGGTTCTGGGTGTGATTTGGGTCTCAGCCACTAACGTGCACTCATGTGAGATGCAGAACACAGAAGAGAGGCAGGGGCCTGCGGGTCCTGCTTTCACTGCAGCAGAAAACCCAGCGCCTGCAAGACTATGCCCCCAGAGAAAGCAGGGCCTGTGGGGCTCCCTCCTGTGTTCCGCATCTCCCCCGAGTGGGTGTGGTCACAAGCTCTGAGGCAGAACCTCCTCCAGGTGCTGGGTGCTGAGCTCCACAGGTGGCTTTCTGGTCCCCCTTCTGGCTGACATCAGGAGGAGCAGCTCTCTGCGGGGTCAGTTCTGTAGCCTGTGCGAGGGTCACTCCTGGAGGCTGGGCTGGCCGCTGCTCCTCCTGCTCTGCCAGTGGAGTCACAGTCACTTAATCCTTTCTGCTTAAGCAGTGAAAGTAGCTGGCAGACAGGAGGCTGGTTCTAGGTCTGAGACACAGAGAGTGCTCGCCCTCAGAGGGCCTGGTGGATCGCTCGCCCTCGGGCAACCCATCCCCCATCCCGAGTGCCTCGTTCCCCTGGGCAGACTGGTTAGTCCAGCCCCTGCCTGCCTGGTCACTCTCCACCAGGTTCAGGACCACACTGCTGGCATCCTAGACGGGGGTCCCAGTGGCTCCCTCCCGGGGCAGCTCGAGGCAGCAGGAGCCTCCATGGGCACCCACACCAGGAACCCTGATGGAGGCCGTTTCCTCTCCGACTGTAGGAGGCAGGGACCAGCTGCTCTGAGAACATCAGCTGTCCAGGTGGTCCTGCCAGCCCTCCTCTGGGGCAGCTTCCACAAAGCCCGCCTGGGGTGATGACCAGCGGCCACTCTTGGGCTCAGGGGGCAGGAGGTAGCAGAGAGCTGCTGGTGCTGCTGCTACACACCGGGGGGGTTTGAGTCACTGTGTGAACGCTGCTCTGCTCATGGAAGACAATGGGCCTGCTCTGGCTCCACCGCTGGGAACGCAGAGAGTAACAGGAGAGGTCTAGGAGACAAAGAAGCCACATGCTCCCCATGGGGCCCAGACTTTCATTAAGTTGACAAAACTCCCCGCCACCCCCAGGTAGGAGCAGATAGTTTCAACACAAATTAGCACTTACTATGCACTAAGCGCTTTCTTTACCTGTGTTTAATTCACTTAATTCTTGCAACAGCCCAATGAGGTAGGCACAATTTTTATCCCCACTTTCAGATGAGGAAACTGAGGCACAGGGAGGAGAAATAACTTGCCCAGATCACAGTGGCAGCAAGGGTTGAGGCAGGCAGGAATGAACACAGTGGGGGAGCCCGGGCGAGCAGAGCCAGGAGTGAGGGCTGACTTGTGCCCAGGAGGGATGGAGGCTAGAGCCAGGGGGAAGGAAGGGGTGCAGGAGGGGTGGGTTGGGGGAAGCAGGGAGCCAACAGCTGATAAAGCAGCCCTGACTGAGCCCAGGCCTTGTGTAACCTCCCTGCCTTGGGGGTGGGCACATGGGAATTCATCCCTTTCCTAAAGCTAGATAAACATGGGAACCCTCTCCCCAACACCCCAGCACACACGCACACACACACTGCCAATCCTTCAGCAAAAACCTTTTCCCGCAAAATAAAATGCAGGTGATCCCCAACTCACAATGGTTTGATTTTTTGACTTTATGATGGTACAAAACCATCTCGATTTTGAAGTACTTTGAATTTTGTATTTTGATCTTTTTCTAGGCTAGCAATACGCAGTGCGTGAGATATTCAACACTATTATAAAACAGGCTTTGTGTTAGAGGATTTTGCCCCTCTGTAGGCTCACGTATAAGTGTCTGAGCACACTTAAGGTAGGCTGAGCTAAGCGGTGATGTTCGATAGGACAGGTGCATTAAACACATTTTCAATCTAACAACATTTTCAGTTTACAATGGGTTTATCCGGACATGACTCCATCATGAATTGAGAAGCATCTGTACTGCACAACCGAGACGGGCATTGCTACACCTGCTCGTGAGAATGTAAATTGGTGGAGGCTTTTTCAAAGTAACTTGGCAATATGAAGCAATACCCTTAAAACAGCCACACCCTTTGACCCTGCAATTTCACTTGTTGGACTCTGTCTCAGGGAAGTCGTCTGAAAGACAAGTGCTGTACTCACAAAGAAGCCCGGGACAGAATCACATCAATCCAGATGTTCAGTGACAAGGAAAAGGGACATAAATTATGGCACATCCGCATGATGGAATATTGTGCAGTCACTAAAAAGATGACTAGAAAGAGTTTTGCATAAAAAACTGCAGATGATAAAACGCTTGGGGAAGAGACAGGCTACAAAATTAAGTCATATGTAGCACGTTCTCAACCATGTGAGGAAAATGCGCCTCGAAGAAAGAGTGGGAGGAAACGGACAAAATTGAACGCAGAAGTTGGCTCAGGGTCCAGTTGAATTAATTTACCTACTTTTGCTTTTTCCTTACTTTGTGGTGATTTCCAAGCTTTGTACAATTACTGATCACTTTCTAACCACTCAGGAAAATTTTTAAAAGCTCTTTCTAGGCAAGTTTCTCTTTATCTCTGCCCCCAGTGGAACCTGGAGGTGAGAGACGGCAGGCTCGTCTCCAGAGCAGCTTGGGCAGTGGGCCCAGGGCCACTTCCACTCATCTCCGCTGAGTGGCAAGACAAATGGGCTGTGACAAACAGGGACGAATGTGGACTCCTAATTCAGACCCCAAAATTCAACTGTGTAAACATAGGGTGGGGAAGACCCAGCCTGAAAAAAAATCAAATAGAAACAGTCAGGGTCAGGGGCTTTAGCCACGACAAGCTGACCGCAAAACCAGTACTGAGACAGAATATCTCAGGTCGCATCACAAGAAGCACAATGACCAGAACAAGGGAGGTGGCAATTACAGGAGACCACATCTGAAGATTACAGTGTTGGGCCCCACGAGGCTCTCCATCAGCCTGTCCGTTCCCCATCCTGGGGACCAAAGGCAGGTTCACAGGCGGTCTGGAAGTTTCTTTTCTTGCCCCTCCCTCTCTGGTACCAGGGAAAGGGTAAAAAGAGGCTGAAAGAGAGCTGGCCCGAAGCCAGGAAACTTGTTCCCCGCCACATCAACTGTGTAATTGGGCTAATTCTGCAGTTTTTGTGCTTCTGGGCCTCTGTTTCCCTTTGTCTGCGTAGCTCATGATTGGAACATTTGCTGTTCCTTTTGTGTGGTCCTAAACCCAGTCCTCTATGATAATGCACATGAATGTGTTTCTGATGGATGTTTTCCAGGGCCCTTTGTTGCCTCAATTAAAGGATAATGAACAAGAATTGTTTCTATTTGTAAAACAGCCCAGTCATTTCCCCGCTTCCCAATTGGTGAGACAATGTGTCTTAATTAAGCACAAAGACTTGTCACTCCATCTACTGTCAAGATCCCAGAGAGGCAGTGACGGGGGTGCAGGGGAGGAACGGGAGGCCCAGGAAGCCCAGTGGGCAGCTCCCCACATCAAGGGCTGTGCAGACCCGCTGTGGCCTTGCACACCTGGGCAGGGCACCCTGGCCCCTTTCCCTGCCGCTGTGCAGGCGTTGTCCCTAAGAGCATGGTCTCTGGAAGCAGGCTGCCTGGGTTTGATCCTGGCTCCACACTCCCCACCTGTGTGACCCTGACAAAGGGCAGCTCACCTGGATCCTGAGAGTAAGTAAAATGACACCAGCCTCACCCCACCAAGAGCAGACAGCTGGAAACAGCGCACGGGACGTGCTTCGAATAGCAGGTCATGCTGAGCCAGGCGCAGACGGAGCAGCACCGCCTGTCCTCACTCGTGTGCAGAAGATAAAACAGCTGAGCTCACAGAAGTAGAGAGTAGAACAGTGGGGACTAGAGAGCAGTGACGGGGAGGGGGGGGGGCAG
>NW_007726526.1:518793-543999 GCF_000696425.1 Galeopterus variegatus | reverse complement strand
GGGGGGGGGCAGGGGGAGGGGAGAGGGAGAGAGATGGGAGAGTAAGACCCGGTGTTAGACCCGGTGTTCTGCAGCACTGCAGGGAGACCACAGCCAACAGCAAGTGACTGTGTAACTTCACGTAGCTAATTGAGAGGAGCTTGAGTGTCCCCACACAAAGAGGTGACAACGTTCAAGGTGATGGATATGCTAACCATGCTGATATGATCATTGCACACTGTAAAAATGTACCTAAATATCACATTGTACTCCACGAATACATACAATTATCATGGGTCAATTAAGAAAAAATAAATTTAAAAGAAAAAAAAGAGAGAGAGAGTAGAATAGTGGTTACCAGAGGTTGAGGAGGGGAGGGGGCGGGAGGATGGGGAAGGGTGGGAAAGGCTACAGAGGTGTGGTTAGACAGGAAGCATAGGTTCTGGCACCCCAGGGGGACAGTAGCTGATAATATTGTGTTGTATATTTCAAGACAGCCCGAAAAGAGGATCTTGAATGTAATAACCACGAAGAAATGATACATGTTTAGGTGATAGATATGCTAACCATTCTGATTGGGTCATTATTCAATACATGCATGTACTGAAACAAAAAACTGTACCCCACCAATATGTACAATAAAATCAACCATTCAATGGGTCAATTAAACAGCACCAGGCTTAGGGCGAGCCTTTGATAAACGCTGGCAATGATATTGTTTCTGAACTCAGTGCTCGCTCTTCCTCTGGGATCTCCCCCTCTCTCAGGGGGTACGGGGTTCAGGAGAACAGAGTGGCCACTGTGAGCTCATGCTGCTCCGTGTCCTTCAGAAGAGCTCAGCTTGTTAAGGGACCCACACCAGACCCCCTGGTAGCACAGAGCGTAGCAGGACATTCCTGGGACGTGCCTCTTGAAGTAAGCTGTACTAGTGTCCCCACGCAGACAGTGGTGACACGTTGGCAGGAGCGTCAGCCGCTTGGAAGGGCCCTGGGCCAGGCGTTCACCCTTCAGCGTCTGGTGAGCGGGGAGTTGGAGGGAAGGCCTGGAATGGGTCTAGGATGGAGGACACTCAAGAGCTCCAGGCAGTGGCTCTTCACCCCTGTGTGGAAGAACTTCAGAAGTTTAACAACGGGCAGGGCCATCCACATCCCTGACCACAAGCCCTGATGGGACCAATTTCTACCCCAAATCCCTCCTGCTGCAACAGAAGTCAGTTTTCCAGAGCTGAGCTGGAGCCTGGTCACAGTCACCCCACACACACACCCCTCCCCCGTCCATCAGTGGCAGTCAGGAACTGGGAGAACCTGGGCAGTGTTTCCCAGACCCCGGGGTACCTAACCTCCTCAGTCTCTAGAAAGAGAGTAATACAGAACCCAACCAATTCCTAATGCTTCAGAAGACCTGAGCCATCTGTGGAAGATGAGACCACAGCAGGTCTTTTTGCTTTTGAAGGGAATTCCCTCCACTGAGGGGTGGCACGGGCAGTGGGACAGGTTCACACTGGTTGATGCTTGTGTTGATGATTGGCTGCGTAGCTCTATGGTTGATACAAAAATGTGGCAATGCCACTTTTAAAAAGGCTGCATCCTTCATGCAAGGACTGGGCTGAGCTTTTTAAGTACATCTTCTCATGGAGTCCTCACAACCACAGGACGTAGTGTTCATTGTCACCATCACTCCCAGCTTTACAGAAATGGTCTTGCTGCAGCTCAGCAAGGTAAAGGAACCCACCCAGGATCACCAGGAAATGGTGGAGACAGGACCTGAGCCCGAGTCTGTCCACCTCCACACTGGTGGGATGCAGCTCTCCTGTCTGTCATGTCCTTGGTCACAGTGTGGCTCAGGCCTCCTCCTCTCTGTTCCAGCTGCTGCGGAGCCTCCTGGCTTTTCTCCGGACTTCCACTGTGTACCCTCACCCCCAGCCTGCCTCACCCCACCTGCCAGATGAGTTTGGTGTGAAAGATGTTTATTAGGGATCAGCCCCTATGACAAGAAGAAAAGGAAGCAGGACTGGGCAAAGGGAAGTCCAAACGGTAGTGCAGAAGTGAGAAACCTCAGCCACCCAGAGGAGGCTCCGGAGAGGATACTGCCCAGGAGAGTGCCCCAAGCCTGTGGAAATGGCTGGGCCTTTACCCCACAACCCTCAGGAAGGGCATAGCTCAGGCAAGGCGACTGCAGGAGCTGAGATCTGGGGGCGTCTGCAGACTGCACCCCTGCAGCTGTGTGTGGGGGTGGGGGTGGGAGGGGCACCTCCTCACAACACACCTTGTCCCCTGCCTCCTGGCTCAAAGCCGTCGGTGGCTCTCCATGAGGCAGAGTCCAGCTGAGCACACAGGCTAGCTCACAGTCCATGGCATCTGCTGCCTGTTGTCTGCTCGCCTGGCCTGCCCCTGCCCTCTCTTCCCAGCCCCTCTGCTCCTGTGACCACACGCCACCACCAGCAGCTCCATCTGCATGCCCCGTCCACTGCACAGCCTCCTCTCCCCAGGCTAACTCCTGCTCACTGGAAGACCTTCTCCCAGGGCAGCCCTCCCTGACCCCACCCAGAGCAGGACCACCCAGAGCAGGACCAAGTCTGATCCCTCAGTCTGGCCCCTGTGCCTAGCCTGGGGCCAGGCACAGAACAGAAGGGATCCACCAGAGGTGGGAGAAGATGACGAGTAATCAGAGCCAAACTCACGTGTCCCCAAGCGCTGGCAGCGTGGCGAGATGAGCAATGGGCCGGCAGTGGATAACAGGCGCTGATGGGAACCATGGTCCCGCTAAAGGGGACAACCTCTGCCCAGCCCCTGCCAACTCCTGCTAGATGGGAGTGTGGACATAGTGTGGCTAGATTCTCCATTTTCCAAGAGAATTCAAAGCTCTAGGTTTTTATATCAAAGACCTTGGTTTATTTTAAAAGCTGGCATCTACTTTCAAATCAATGGAAACACTGGGTTGTGTCCCCAAACCAAGGGCACTAGCTGACCTGTCAGGCCCGGATGGCCTGTGGCCTCTGGAGTGGACAGGTGGGTGGATGTGTGAGCCCGGCCACCGCTCAGTCACTGAGCACATATGCATCGAGTGCCCAGTGTGGGCCAAGAGCCCTGTCCTCACAAGGCTCACGCTGGGGGGAGAGAGACGGTAGACAGTGGCCTTAGTAAATGCGTAAGTTATGTGTGAGACAGCATAATGCTTTGGACAAACAGAGCATGGAGGAAGAGGGGCACTAGGACGGTTGCAACTTAAATGGAGTGGCTGAGTGAGAAGGTGACACTGGAGTACGGACTTGAAGATGGAGCACATGGACCAGGCGGGTCTGGGGCAGGCCTTCTGTGGGTGGGTGTGAGGGCCCCATGCTTGTGAGAACACTTGGCTTCATTCTCTATGAGCGGGGTCACTGGGAGGGTCCGGGCGGAGGGACCTGCTTTGCTTATTTTTAAATGGTCCACTCGGGCTGCTTTTGTGAGAAGGGCAGGGGTGGCCGCTACAGTTGTCACAGGGGACAGAAGGGGGCCCTTCTGGGGGCGGCAGTGTGGTGGGGAGAAGTGGTTGGACTAGGGACATGTTTTGAAGGTAGAGCCAGTGGGATTTGCTGGCGGACTGGACCCAGGGCAAGAGACAGAGAGGAGGCCACGGTGCGACAGGGCGTTGCCAGGAGACCAGCGCTTGCAGAGGAGATCCCGTTGTCTGCACAAGGTGCTGTGAGTGTGGAGCCCCTGACACTCCCCCTGGAGGGGGTGCAGGTGCAGATGCAGGTGCTGGGACTCATGGGGAAGGAATCGGACTGGACCCTCCTCTGGCCGAATGAGTGAGTTCCGGTGGCAGGGGACTCGCTCTCAAAGGCACTAGGTTGGCCAGTCCCCAGGGAGGTCACTCAGGAAGTTGGGCGGGGGGTTTGCTGCAGACTCAGGCATGGCCACTGCCAGCAACTACATGGAGCATGCAGCTGGGAAAGGGTCTGGGTGGAAATGGGCCAGAATGTCCAGGTGACACCAAGGGAGGAAGTGAGGCGGGAACGAGGGGTGTCCCCTGTCCAGCTCATCGGATTAACCATCGCAAACCGCACCTGGGGTGAAGCAGGTCTGCCCACCTCGAAGCCTCTGCCCTCCCGCTCCTCCCGGCCATGGTCAGGACAGAAGGGCTCTAGTGGGCGTGAGTGACAGGTGCAGACAGCATGGGGTTGCCATGACGACCGGGAAGCTGCCAGTGAGCAGGCCCAGGCCCCCGGCTTAGGGCGGCAGGTGTACAAGGGTGGGAGGCGCGGGCCTCCGGGTCGAGGTGGCCGGGGCAGCTGGTTAATGAGCCCCCTCTAGGTATTCCTAGGACATGGTGATTGCTGCAGGCTTTACAAAGGCAGCCATGCTGACAACTTGGCAAGTGGGTGTCTTTTCCAGCAGTTGTAGTGAGTGGATTAGAGCAATCCTCTGTCCTCGGGTTCTGGACCCTGGTCCACTGAGTGACCGAAGGACCGACCAGCTAAGTGACTCCTAGAACTTCACTTCACCTGTCTGGCCAGCTCGCCTGGAAAAGGTGGAGGCAGACTCAATGGGATGGTTACTGTCCCCTCAGTCTCTGTTTAAGCCAGCCTGAGAGCTGGGTCTCCAGTACCCCCCGCCCCCTGGCTCATTTACCTTGTTCTCCCTTCCTGTGTCTGCCTCCCTCTCTCCCTGGCTCACCCTTTCCCCTCCAGCTCTGCCAGAGCACTGACAGCTGCCCGTCCCCTGCGGCAGCCGCCCCTCTGAGGGCAGGGCTGGGACATTCCCACAGGGTCTCATTTCATCAAGTTCCCACCACAATCTACCCACATGGTGCATCGTTCCCACATAAGAGATGAGAACCACCGAAGCTCTCAGTGATGCTGCGTCACCTCTGTGAAGTCAAAGCTAAGGGTGAGGAGCAGGTAAGGACAGCACATGGGCATGGAAAGGCTCCACCGTGGGGTTTGCTGGTCCTCTTCCTGTTCCTCTAGCTCTCTGTCTACCGTGTACCTCAGAGCTTAGAGCACAAAGCTAAAAGGGCCAAGGTCCTGGCTTCAGTCATCTGTGGCAGCCACCAGCAAGCCAGCTCTGGCCTTGAGCTGAGCCCAGACTGTGTCTGGTCGGGAGGCTGTTGGACACTGTCTGGGATCTGCCTTTTTGCGAGTCCCACCCCACCCTCCCCTCCTTCCCCTGCCCGACCCTGCGTCCCAGGCACTCCATTCCCAGCTGCCTTCCCTCAGCCTCCTGGTGGGTGTTTCCAGGGGAGGCTGAGGAAGCCTGGCCAGGGAGGACGGTCGGGGTGTTTCCCCCTCCTTCTGCTCTGGGCAACACCCTGGCAGCAGCGTGGTTCCTTCACAGCTCCAGCTTCCACTAACCTCTACCCCCTTCTATGGCCCCAGATCCTCTAGGAAGCCCCACCATGATTCTGCCACCTGCCAGGCACCCTGGTTTCTAGGACCTTCTCTCTCTGGGATGGTGGTAGCTCATCTCTGGCTTACTCATCCTCCAGCGTCTGCTCGACAACCGGTTCCCTGAATTAAATTCCTTCTGTTTATGAAACCTAGGAAGGGATCTTGACTGACACAGGGCTAGACTGTCCCCACTATTGAAGTAAGGATGAGCCATATACATTGAGAAGGGGAGCAGGGGATAAAAGATGTGTCTCTGATCCACAGTGGGACTGAGAGGGGGCCACCAGCCCACCCTGGGACCTGATCTTCTCCTGTGCAGGACACCAGTGACGCTCCTGGAGCCTGTCTTCATGGGCTCTCGTCGGGGTGAAAGTGAGGTGAAGAGCCAGCTGGTTCTCAGGGCAGTGCAGATGCTCCCAGCTGCCCAAGCCCTCCCGCTGCCATCCTGGTCATTCTCAGCCAGGCTGCCCGGCACAGAGGTGGAACCCCATGCAGGCACTGCCCATCTCCACGGCCTTAACCCCAGTCTGCTCCACCTACCCAGGGCAGATCCAGGCAGGTTCCTGGGGCAGTTCAGCAAGTCTCTGACCATCCTTGAGAAAAACTGGCAGCAGGCAGACAGGTGTGATCCTGAGATACCTCTGTGAAGGCAGCAAAGTCTACACAGGGCCCTGGGGAACTCGCTCATTTTGTCCTCTCAAGATGACAACCACACTGCCCTGGGGAGCTTGTTACCTGCAAGTGCAACCAAAGAAAGGAGACCATCAAAGAAGCAGGATCTGAGATTGCGACACACCTCCTCAGGGTCTTGAGTGACAGCTTCCCATGGGGACAGGAAGCCCGGCCATAGCAAACCCAAGGTGGTGAGTGCCCACAGGGCAGGGGCTCGCCACCTGCCGCCCCCCTGCCATACCGAGCAGCTCACGCTGCAGCGTGGAATAATGGGTGGCGGGTGCACGGAGCTCTCTGTGCTACTTTGCCACCTTTCTCTAAATCTAAGGCTATTCTCAATTAAATACAGTGATGATAGTACCTATCACGTAGGATTGGTGTGAGGGTACACGTGTGGAGAAGCGTAACTCTTCTGTTCCAGCAGCTGGGACGATGAGGGGCCACTACTGCTCCTGCCCTGCACATGGGACTGGGTGTGGGCTCTATTCTTTCTCGCAAGCAGGAGCCCTTGAGCATGGCAGGCCCTGGCCTTGCCTCTCCCTCCCCAATCTCCTGCACCTCTCTCCACTTGCCATCAGCCCTGGAGGACCCCAAGGCATCTTTCCTCTGGGCGTGGGCTGCCATGTCTGCCCAGGCAGGACTGCCTTGGCCTGTGCCCCTCCACTGCCCACCCCGCCCCCTGTCCTCGGCTGCAGAACCACTCACTCGCTTCTCCTCAGCCCTGGCCCCAGCCTCTGGGGTGCCCTGCCCTCTCTTGTCTCGCTCGTCCTGGGTGGCCAGCCACACAGCAAAGCCTTCCACCAGCCTCCCAGTCTACATGGAGGGTAGAACTCTTTGCTGGGGCTGCTGCCACCTTCTCTCTCCCTCTCTTTTCCACCATGGCTGGACACTGGCATTCTTAACCTTCTCCTCAGTCCCGGAATCTGTGATTTCAGGGTCTGGTGAAAGGACTCATCTTTAGAACAGGCCCTCCCCGGGAGGCCATTCCCCTGCGTTTAATATCAAGGCCAGGCCTGAAGCTGGTGGACAGGGGCCCTGCTCAGCTTCCCTTCACAGCGTTCCAAATCCCTAACTTCATAAATGTCTCCGGCATCACGCTGCCTCTGGGCATAGACCATATCTGCTCTCCCTCCTGCAATCACCATCTCACCTTGAGAATCACACCTCAATGCCTCTGTGTGTCCTCTGGGACACCCCCACCCCTCCATCCCACATTTGTCTAGAGCCCACCGGCCCTTGAGAGTCACCAAGGGGGGGTGGTCCCCAACAGCTCTCCCTGGCTCCCAGGCTTCAATATTGGGGTCTCCTGGGCTCTGGTCCCTGTGTGGGACTCACTCCTGGTCACTGTCTGGAGTCCCTCCCCCTATCCACCACATGCAATAAGCTTGGACCACAGTCACCCTCTGCCAGGGAGAATAGCAGGTAGCATCAACTGGTTGTAAACTCTGTGCCAGGGTCCTAAGCACATGGATTAATTCTTACTCAGCCATCTGGGGTAGGCACTAACAGTAGCCGCCTTTCTCATGGATAAGGAAACTGAGGCACAGAGAGGCTAAATAATTTGCCCACAGCCGAGCCAGGGTTTGAACCCAAACAGGCTGTCGTGAGCTCCCAGCTTTAATCCCTACACTGTTTGATCAAAAGTGTAAATCCGAGCAGTCCAGGACATTCCAAGATGGCATGATTCACTTGCTGTCATGTGGGGCAGGGGGAGGGGGATGGTGGATACAGAGAACGGAGGCAGAAGGGATGCACACCCCAGCCCAGCACACACTGGGCACCACTCGGCAACTGCTGCAATCCCATAACCTCCTCTATTCCCCTCTAGGGCCAGGAATGATGGGAGGATGAGCGAGGTGACATCAGTCACAGCTCCGTCACCTCAGTGAAGATGTTCTCTGATGGAAACGTTGAACTACAAGTGAGCATCATTTCTAGGCAGATAGCAACTTTGCACAGGAGTTTTGCAGGCATTCCATGCTCTTTCCTTGTCGCAATCTGTATAGTTTATCTTCTGAAACAGGGCTCGTGACTGAAGAACATGTCTCAGGCTGCTACCCAGCAAGGAAAAAGTATCATTCCTTACACGGTAGAGGCTGGACTTTCAGACCTGCAGGGAGAGTGTGAGCCAGGCCCTGCCAGAGCACTTCCGTCTTCCTCTAGCTCAGCTGGGTTTCTCTCTCCTCTTCCTTCACTTTCATACTTCAAGACAGACTTGCTTTTCAGTCCAGCCCATTCCTACTCAAGCTTGTGATGTCTCCTTTCCCAAGCTCAGCACAGTTCATCTTCTGTTCACATGACATACTCTAAAGTATTCCCACTCTCTCCCCAAGGCTTTCCACCAGACTGAAGAAAAACTGATTCTCAGAATGAGAATGCCTCAGGCCCTGGCCCCCACTCATTTACGCAGCAAACATTTAGCAAGTACCGGGTATATTCCTGACCATTCTAGGCATGGAGCATGGAGCAGTGAAAGGAGAAAGTCCCTGCCCTCAAGTGTTGGTGTCTATCAGTTTAGCAGCTCTTAGCAGCAAGGATCAAAACCTCAGCACTCCAGGGCTTAAACAAGAAAGCTGTTTAATTTCCTGTTGTCTTATGTAACAAGAACTGTGGTGGCAGGGGAGGGTCCAGGATCAGTTAATTCCATGGACCAATGATGGAAAGGATCCAGGCTCTTCTCATCTCTCCATGCCTCCATCATCAGTGGGCTGGCTTTGCTCCTCAAACTAGTTCTCCTCAGGGTCACACAATGGCTGCCACAGTTCCAGGCATCATAACCAGATACAAAAAATGTTGAGACAAAGGAAGTTGCTTCCTTCTGACTCCTTTTAAGAACAGTAACACCTTTAACATTCATGCATGATCAAAAACTTCCTCAATCTGAAAAAGGTATCTATAAAAAAACTCCAGCTACCACCACACTTAATGGCGAAAGACTGAATGCTTTCTTCTAAGATCAAAAACAAGACAAGGATGTCCACTCTCACTGCTTTTATTCAACATTGTCCTGGAGATCCTAGCCAATGAAATAAAGCAAGACACAGAAATAAAAGATATACAGATTGAAAAGATGCAGATGACATAATTATCTATTTAGAAAATCTCAAAGAATCTAAAAAAGAGTTACTAGGACCAACTAATAGCTTAACAAGGCTATAGGATACAAGGTCAATGTACAAAAATCGATTGTATTTTTATATTCTACTAATGAACAATTTAAAGACAATATTAAAAAGTACCATTTATAATGACATCAAAAATTCTGAAATACTTATGCATAAATCTTTCAAAATATGTTCAAAATCTCCATACTGAAAACTATGAAATACTGTTGAAAGAAATCAAAGACCAAAATAAATGGAAGATATACTGTATTCCTGGACTGGAAGATTCAGTATTGTTAAAATGTTCTCCCATAACTGATCTATGCATAGGATGTAATTCCAATCAGAATCCCAGTGGGATCTTTGTAGAAATTGACCACCTGATTCTGAAATTGATATGGGAAAGCAGAGAATCTAGGACAGTTAAAACAATTTTTAAAGAAAAAGAACAAAGTTAGAGGACTTATACTACTTGATTTGAAGACTTATGATAAGGCCATCATCATTAAGAAGTGAAGTGTAGGAGAAAGGATGAACACACAGATTAACAGGTCATAATAGAGAGTCTAAAAATAGACCTACACATTATGGTCAATTGATTTTTTGCAAAGGTGCAAAAGAAATTCAATGGAGAGAGGATAGTCTTCAGCAAATGAGGTTGGAAGAATTACACATCCATATGCAAGAAGAGGAGGAGGAGGAGGAGGAGCAGGAGAAGGAGAAGGAGGAGGAAGAGCAGGAGGATCAGGAGCAGGAGGAGGAGCAGGAGGATCAGAAGCAGGAGGAGGAGCAGGAGGAGGAGAAAGAGGAGGAGCAGGAGGAGGACTGTAACTTCAATCCAGCCCTTGAACCATACAAAAAAACTAACTAAAAATGGAACATAGACCTAAATACAAACCTAAAACAATAAAAATTCTAAAAGAGGATCAACAAAAATCTTTGTGGCTTTAGGTTAAGGAGAGTCTTTAGGTTAAGCAAACACCATGATTCACTTCATAAAACATAAAACTCATGGATTATGAATTGGCTTTGATCAAAATTAGGAACTTCTACTCTTTGAAAGACACAAGAAAATATGTACAAATCATGTATCTGACAAAGAGCATATGTCCAGAATATATAAAAACCTCTCGAAACTCAATAAGAAAACAAGTAACCCAACTAAAAAATGGGCAAAAGATTTGAACAGACACTTCATCGAAAAAGATATGCAGATGGCAAATGATGCATGGAAAGATGCTCAGGACCATTTGTCATTAAGGAAATATAAACTAAAACTATCACAAGGAGACAATACACAGTAGAAATGCTAAAATCAAAACAGAAGCAGAAACAACCAGTAGCAAGTGCTCATGAGGGTGTGAGCGACTTGACTTCCATATATTGCTGGGGGAGACTGCAGCTTTGGAAAACAACTTGGCGCTTCTTGTAAAGTGAAACATACATCTGCCAAGTGATTCAGAAATTCCACTCCTAGGTATTTACCTAAGTTAACTGAAAACATATGTTCACACGAACTCTACATGAATGTTTATGGAAGTTTTATTTACAATCAAGAACTGGAGACAACCCAAATGTCCATCAACTGGGAAACGTCTAAACAGACTCTGGTATGTCCATACAGGGGAGCACCACTCAGCCATAAAAAGGAATAAACTGCTAACATGCACAACGTCACAGGTGAATCTCAAATCCAGGTGAAGAACGCAGACGCAGAAAGCTACTTGCATGTGACCCTATTTATACGACATTCAGAAGAGGCAAAGACTGTAGGGACAGAAATCAGCTCAGTAGTTACCAGGGGCAGGGGAGAGAGGGAGAACAGAGGGGTGTGGGGAGTTTCTGGGGTGATGGTGTTGTTCTATATCTTGACTGCCTTGGTGATTACACAGCTGTATGCATTTGTCAAAACTCACCCAAATGTATACTAAAAGGGCGAGTTTTATTTTGTGTGAGATCTCAATAAAAGACAAAGAACAAATAAGAATACAACGTTTCCCAGTGTCGTATTCACTTAACTCAGCAGCCGAACTCAGGTCTTCTAAAGCAATTATTAGCAAGAGGAATGGGATCACGTTGATTAGGTCAGACTCAGCAAGACTTGCAGGGGCTGGGAGCCTGCAGAAGGGGATACTTGAACCCAACCACGGTCGTGTTAGAAAGAAAGGCGGCCCGGGAAGTCAACGTCAGGCACGCTGCTTCTGTGGGTCTCTCGCGTGGGAGGAGACAGACCACAAATTAATTAGTAAGCAGAAGTGCTCAGATGGGGTGTTGCTGCAGGAAAGAAAGCAGGTGCTGGCCGGGAGGCCAGGCGGGCCCTCTCTGAGGAGGGGGCTTTGGAGTCCAGACCCAAATGTTGGGTTCAAGCACACAAAAAGCACAGCAAAAGCTGGGGGTCGGGGGAAGCACCCACAGCCATGCAGTAACCTAGTGAGCAAAGCAGTGTGTGCCAAGACTTGGCTGGAAGCAGGAAAGGCCAGGGTTCAGTTTCTGCCCCAAGTGCTAGGTAAGCCACCAAAAGGCTCTGCTAGCAAGATAACACAGTCCCAGTTATACTTTAAGAGGATCACAGCTGGGTGGGAGATGGGAAAGGCCAGGGTTCAGTTTCTGCCCCAAGTGCTAGGTAAGCCACCAAAAGGCTCTGCTAGCATGATAACACAGTCCCAGTTATACTTTAAGAGGATCACAGCTGGGTGGGAGATGGATGGGAAGGCAGGGAAAATGAAAGTCAGGATGACTGCAGTCTCTAAGTCCAGATGAAGTAAGACACGGGCGCTGCAGGCTGGGGTTGATCGGATGAGGGAAGGAGGAACCCAGGACAACCCCGGGGCTCCAGTCGCTGCAAACCCGAGAGGAGTCCACCTGGATCCGAGGGACAGCAAGGGGGCATCACCCCTTGCTACTGCTGTGGCCTGTGGCTGGACCCCCTGCTGGGCTGCCCCAGCCCTGCCCCTGTCACCCTCGCTCCAGAGGGTCTTTTCAGGTCAAGACTTCAGACCATCTTTGCATCAAAGGTCCTTTGCAAATGCTTTTTCTATACACTCAAATTTTTCCCATGGCTGTGGCTCTCAACTGGGTTGGAAAAGTATCAGAGTGCCCTGAGGGGCTTTTTTCTGACTACGCACTCCAGGCCACTTCTCTGGGTACTGAAAAGCCCTCATGAGGGGAAATCTCCAGAATCTCCAGGGCAGGGAAGAGAGAGGGTCATAGGCAGCATGACAAGCTGTAAACATCCTGAGATTCCAACTCCACTCCCAGCACCCCTCCCCCTCCCGGGCAGGTGCAGCACGGGTCGGGGAAGCCCGTGGGAGGGGTGCCCGATACACTCAAATTTTTCCCATGGCTGTGGCTCTCAACTGGGTTGGAAAAGTATCAGAGTGCCCTGAGGGGCTTTTTTCTGACTACGCACTCCAGGCCACTTCTCTGGGTACTGAAAAGCCCTCATGAGGGGAAATCTCCAGAATCTCCAGGGCAGGGAAGAGAGAGGGTCATAGGCAGCATGACAAGCTGTAAACATCCTGAGATTCCAACTCCACTCCCAGCACCCCTCCCCCTCCCGGGCAGGTGCAGCACGGGTCGGGGAAGCCCGTGGGAGGGGTGCCCGCGGGAAGGCCAAGGCCCACGGAGGTGCAGGCAGGCCTGGAAGCCAGCGATCAGGAGCCCATGGCGCCCGGCCCCCTGCACCAGCAGCACCAGTGGCCAGCAGCCCCTCCCAGGGGGTTCCTTTGCCCTCTGCCTTTGTGAGTAGCCTTCCATCCAACAGGGCACCCACCCAGGTGGCCGTTTTACCTTTGGGCCCTGGTTTCAAACATGGCTCTGGGGTTCCATCTGCTGTGCCAGGACAGACAGCCACTGCACAGCAGGAGGCTCGGCCTGAAAAGCACAGGCGGCTCCTGCAGGAGGCTGTGGGTATAGCTCACTGGGCACCCCCCGCCTGCTCACAGATCTTGTTTTATAAACACTTTCGAAGTGCCAGGCACTGCTGTAAACATTCTACTTTTATTAACTCATCTAATCTTCCTAACAACCCTATTTCTAAAGTAGGTACTATTTTCCCCACTTGACAGATGGGGAAGCCGAGGCTCAGAAAGGCTAAGGGGCTTGTGCACAGCCACAGAGCTTCTCAGTGGCAGAGCCGGACTCCAAATCCAGGCAGGCTAGCTCCGACAGAGCCCCTGGGAGAGGCCCCAGGCAGGCGGGAGCACGGCAGGCTTTGACAGCTCCAGGGCAGTGCAGGACAAGACCCCCCCTGCTCCCACCATCCTGCTCCACCCCCCACAGAAGCAGCTGTGCATGAGCTGAACCAGTCTCCCTCTGCTCCCAATTTATAGGTGCTACGTGCAAATTAGCTAAACGTTAGGGAAAAACCCGTGTCTCAGCCAGGACATAGCTCATTAATGCACGTTTATACAAGTCATGACAATTTCTTCAAACATAGACTGAAAACGCCTTCTCTGAAGAAGCTGGTCACAGAGATCACCAAAAATAGCAGCCAGAGCGAGGAGGTAAATGCCACTGACAGCTTGGGGGTTATTCTCCTCCAGAGCTGAGCAGAGAGCGCACAGTGTCTCTCCAGGGACAAGAGCAGCTGATGGAAGGTCAGGATGCAGAAGGGGCACTGCTGCTGGACTGGACGCTTGTGCACCCCCAGCCCAGGGCACCCTGTTTCTTTTGGACTGACCTTGGTATAAGTGTGATCTAGTCCAAAAAACACACACACTGGCACGCACCATGGCTCCTCCAGCTGTGTAGTCTTGGTCTCTGCAAGCCTCAATTTTACCATCTGCACAATGGGCATCCCCATATAGCTGTGAAAATTGGAAATGACGTACAGGATGCCCATGGCACAGAGCAGGAGTGTGAGAAATGGGACCTAGTATTAGTGTTGTTCCAAGGAGCAGAAAGAAAAGGGTGCTGTGTGCCAGTGTCCCCGGCAGACACCTGGTTCTCCACAGCCTGGGGCTTTGTGACTTGGATAAGATAACTTGGAAGCCTTTTTACCTCTCAGGAGGAGCATGATTGAAGGTGGGGACAGAGTAGCCCAGAGCTGACCAAGCATGGCACAGGGTATCCCTCAACCTCACAGGGTGTGGGCCGGAGGGGAGAGGAAAGTACCTGAGCACAGAGGGAGCCTGGCTGGGGCAGGTCTGGTTGTGCCAAGAGTGGATGGAGGCTGGATCCAAGGAGCCACTAGGGAAAAGCTCCAGCTAGCCCCCAGAGTGAGGGCCGCGCCGGAGGAGGCAGGCTGCTGGCCGCAGTGCCCAGATGAGCAGAGTCAGTTGGCTCTCAGAAACCAGGTGCCCACGGGAAGGCCAAGGCCCACGGAGGTGCAGGCAGGCCTGGAAGCCAGCGATCAGGAGCCCATGGCGCCCGGCCCCCTGCACCAGCAGCACCAGTGGCCAGCAGCCCCTCCCAGGGCAGAGTTCCTAGGAAACACGCAGGGCACAAGCCCCCGGCCCCACTGCCACACTGCAGTCACCCTGCCCACAGCCAGTAGCACGTGGTTAACGTGCAGCCCGAAATCACCGCAATAAAAAGGCTCTTTTTCAAATATGCATTTTAAATTTTATTTAATTTATTTTTATGGAAGCAAAATTGATCATACATATTTGTGGGAACAAAGTTGACTATCAACAGTTGTACACAGTGTGTGATGGTCAATCAGGACAGTTAGCTTGTTCATCATGACAATACGTGATCATTTTTCGTTAACCAATTTCTTATTAATTTCTCATTAACCCCCCCTCCCCTTCCCACCTTTCCATTTCTAGTAACCACAGTTCTGTTCTCACCTTCTGAAAGTTCAACGTATTATTGTGTTTGTTGTTTCTTTCTCTCTCTCTCTTTATTGTTTGCTTATTTATTAATTCAGCTCCCACTTATGAATGAGGGTATGCGGTATTTCTCTTTCTGCAACTGGGTTGTTTTGCTTAGCATAATTTTCTCCAGGCTCATCCATGTTGGTGCAAATGGCAGAATTTCATTCTTTTTTATGGCTGAGTAGTATTCCATTATGTATATATACCACATTTTCCTTATCCAGTCATTTAGGTTGGTTCCATAGCCTGGCTATTTCAAATAGAGCTGCAATAAACATGGGAGTACAGGTATCGCTTCGACATGATGATTTCCATTCCTCTGGGTGTATACCCAGCAGTGGGATTGCTGGATCATATGGTACTTCTATCTGTAGTTGTTTGAGGAACATCAGTACTGTTTTCCATAATGGCTACCCTAATTCACAGTCCCACCAACAGTGTAGGAATGTTCCCCTTTCTCCACGTCCTTGCCAGCATTTGTTATTCACAGTCTTTTTAATACTGGCCAGTCTAATTGGCATGACATGGTACCTCAAAGTGGTTTTGACTTGCATTTCCCTGATGATTAGTGATGTTGAGCATTTTTTCATATGCCTGTTGGCCATTTGTATACCCTCTTTGCAGAGATGTCTGTTCAGCTCTTTTGCCCATTTTTTAATTGGATTTTTTTTTTTTTTACTGTAAAGTTGTTTGAGTTCCTTGTGTATTCTGGATATTAGTCCCTTGTCAGATATATAGTGTGCAAACACTTTCTCACATTCTGTAGGTTGTCTTTTCATTCTGTTGATTATTTCCTTTGCTGTGCAGAAGCTTTTTAGTTTGATATAATTCCATTTGTTTGTTTTTTCTTTTATTGTCTGTGCTTTGGGGGTCTTATTCATAAAGTCTTTGTCCAGCTCTACATCCTGGAATGTTTCCCCTGTTTTCTTTAAGGAGTTTTAAAGTTCTGGGTCTTATATTTAAGTCTTTAATCCATTTTGAGTTGATTTTGGTATATGGCAAAAGGTACAGGCCTAGTTTCTTTCTTATACATATGACTATGTAGTTCTCCCAGCACCATTTATTGAAGAGGCTGTTCTCTCCCCATTGTATGTTCTTAGTACCCTTGTCAAAGATCAGTTGGCCATAAATGCATGGGTAGATTTCTGAGTTCTCTATTGTGTTCTGTTGGTCTGAAAGGCTGTTTTTATGCCAGTACCATGCTGTTTTGGTTACTATAACTTTATAATATAATTTGAAGTTGTTTGACAAAATTCAGCATCCCTTCATGATAAAGACTCTCAGTAAATTAGGTACAGAATGAAGGTATCTGAACACAATAAAAGCCACATACCACAAACCCACCACCAGTATCATCCTGAATGGGGAAAAGCTGAAGGCTTTTCCTTTAAGAACAGGAACAAGACAGAGACACCCACTCTTACCACTCCTATTTAACATAGTATTAGAAGTACTTGCTGGAGCAATTAAATAAAAGAAAGAAAGAAACAGCATCCAAATAGGAAAAGATGAAGTCAAATTTTCCCTGTTTGCAGATGACATGATCCTATATATAGAAAACCCAAGAGACTCTACCAAAAAACTCTTAGAGCTCATAAACAAACTCGGTAATGTTACAGGATACAAAATCAATATACAAAAATCAGTAGTGGTTTATACTCCAACAACAAACTATCAGAAAAAGAAATCAAGAGAGCAAGCTCATTTACAACAGCCTACAACAACAAAAAAGCCTAAAAATAGATTTAAGCAAGGAAGTGAAAGATCTCTACAGTGAGAACTACAAGTCATTGCTGAAAGAAATTAGAGGACACAAAAAGATGGAAAGACATTCTTTGCTCATGGATTGGAAGAATCAAGATAGTTGAAATGTCCATACTTCCCAAAGCCATCTATGGATTCGATGCGATCCCCATCAAAATGCTAGTGACACTCTTCACAGAAATAGAAATAACACTCCACCTTCATATGGAACAACAAAAGACCCCGAATAGCCAAAGCAATCTTGAGCAAATAAATAAATAAATAAAGCCAGAGGCATTCCACCTCCTGACTTCAAATTATATTATAAAAAGTATTTCTAGTGTCATGGAGAAGGCTGAACACCAACAGCCTGGACCCCTGAGCCTTCCTGAGCCCAGCAATGCACATGCGTCTCAGTCCCATGTCCCATGTGACCCCTCACGCCACCCTGCAAGGCAGGCACTGTCCCTTTACCCATTTCACAGAGAGTGAAATGGCTCAGAGAGGGGCAGTAGTCACCCTAAGCCCCAAAGCTGGCAGGTGAGGAAGCTGGGATTAAAAGCCAATGCCTTAAGCATTGTGGGGGGGAGGGGGAGGCCACCATGTTTTAAGACAGAAGAAATTGATTGGAGAGAGCAGAGCTCTTCCCACCTCCACCCCAAAACTCTCCATTTGTACTTCATGTGAGTGAGAGATAAATACTCTGTTGAAAAAAAATAAAAGTGAAAAGAATGAGGTCAATGCTTGAGTCTTTCTGGAATACACTGTGTTCTGTGAGCAGTAGAAATAGAAATCTCCGCCCTTTCTTCCTTTTTGCTTTTGAGTATTTTCGAATTGTTTTATAATGAGTTCAGTTTTTTAATAGAATCAAGAGAAAATAAACCTAGCTTATTTTTTCCTTTGAGAGGCCCACATTAGCACTCTTTCCTTTAGCATTTTGGAAATGGAAATGATACCACGTCCCAGAGCTCACCCAGACACACAAGTCACCCCTCATCAGCTCAGTCCAGTGCATCAGGTCTCGGTGAAGTCGTGTGACACACGGTATATTGAGTGGCATCTTCCTGACCATTTCAATGAAATCCTGACTCTGAATTCCCAGCCCAGATGTAAAACGCTCGGCCCTCAGCAGCCCAACCCTCCAGGAGTGGAGAGGAAGTAAATGGCCTTTGGCCAGAAGGGCCACTGCTGGTCCCTGAGCCGTAGGACTCCCGGCCACTTGATAGAGCCCTTTCCTGATTCCCCTACATGTGCCCCATGAGGCAGGACTCACGCAGGTGCCGGGTACTCTGAGATAACGACAAACAGCCCCCTCCCTTAAAACGCTCAGAGCCTGGAGAAGAAAACAGACAGCGCGCGACCAAAAGCAGTTCAGCGTGTAAACGGACGGACAGCCAGGGCTGGGGGAGGCGGGGAGGGCTTCCTGGGGGAGGTGCGGCCTCCGCTGCCTCCTGGAGGAGCAGTAGCCGGCCAGAGGCCCGGTTCCAGCCTTGCCGCCCTCTCGCCCACCCGTTCACATGCCCCGCGCTCCCTCCAGCCTCCGGGCCCTGTGCTGCTGCTTCTTCTGCAGGAAATTCCCACCTTCCCAGCCTCTGTGGAGCCGGCTGTCACTCACTCTCCAGCTCCAAGTTACAGTGCTGCCTCCCCCTGGAGCTGCCCTGACTGCAGGGCCCTCTCCCAACACCCTCCTTCCTAGAGCTCTCCAGAGCTTGTGATCCTATAACTATGTCATCATTCAATTCAAGTCTCTCTCCCCTACACTAGACTTGAAGTGGTCAGAACACAGGGACAGGTCTCTGTGACTCCTCAGGGCCTGTGGCAGAGCACCAGCACTTAGTAAGTGCTCAGTAAATATTTGCTAAAGGTAGAAAGAAGGAAGGTACGAAGGAAAGAAGGCCGAAGAGAGAGGAGGAGGGCAGAGAAGGTGGCTCCAGGACAGGGGGGGGAGACAAAAGAGGAACTGTGTGACAGGAGGACACGGGTGTCTGGCTGGACCCACCTGGGCACATGGCAGCTGGTGAGGCCAGACCACAGGCAGCTCCCTGTGCCAGGCTAGCTGGGGAGTCACGGATAGACGTTGCACAGGTGAGTGGCACATTAGCTCTGTTTCAGGGAGTTCCCGCTGGTGCCCAGAGTAGCCATGAACAACAGCCCCCCAGAAGGACAGATGGCACAGGCCTATCCTGCCCTTCCCCTGGAGCAACACTGCCCCTGCCTTGGTGAAAATTCTCCCCACTGTCCAGGCATGCACTTTCAGGGAGTTCCCGCTGGTGCCCAGAGTAGCCATGAACAACAGCCCCCCAGAAGGACAGACGGCACAGGCCTATCCTGCCCTTCCCCTGGAGCAACACTGCCCCTGCCTTGGTGAAAATTCTCCCCACTGTCCAGGCATGCATGTGTACACACACCCCAGCCCCTCTGGGAGGCACATCAGCCAGGCGGGCAGTCGTAGGCCACTAACCCTTGGCAGCAGTGATTGGTCCCAGAGGAGTGAGCGGGTGGGCACAGGACTACTCCTCAGGGCCATGCAGAGTCCTAACCAATGAGTGCTCAGGCAGAGAAGATTCCTTTCTGCTAAACTGACAGAAAGAAAATCTAGAACAGCCAACAGCCACATTCCCCTCCTCAGAGTCACAGAACAAAGCTGGCAGCTGGAGGAAGGTACAGCAGAGACAGAGAAGCGGAGTGTGATGTTATCACCTGGATCCAGCTGTGCCTGAAGGACTCCCCTGGCCTTCTCTGCCCATCACTTGCAATTCAAAGAGGCTTCACTCATAGGGAAATTGCTAACTGGAAATGGGATATCACGAGAGACAGATCCCAAGGTGTGAAGCTGGCTGAGCTGAGGCGAGGGGCAGGCCACGCGGCTGCCCAGTCCTTGTTCAGTCCTGCAGCAATGATGCTATCACTGGCGTGTCTGAGGGCTCTGGTCACATGCCAGCACAGCAGGGGCTCCAGGGGACTGGGTAACAAAATGCAGGGTGCTGACCACTCATGCCACCTTCCATACAGTGCTGGGGGCAAGCTGGCTGATGTGCTTGAGATGGAGCAAGAAGTGGCTGCAGCTCCACTGAGAGATGTCCTCTGAGTGCCGTGGGAAATGCTAGGCCTCCTCAGTACGCCTGCAGAGATGGTACTATCTTTGTCTCCATTTCACAGATGGAGAAACTGAGGCTCAGACAGGTGAAGGAATCATAGCCACTGGGAACCCTGGTGAGCTTAGGGTTTGGAGGGACTCGAAGAACAGACTCCTCAGAGGCTGCTCCAGGGAGTATAGTCCAGCCAAGGGGATCACAGCCCACAGGAGCCTGGAGAACGAGATGGGGCCACCAAGGCACAGAAGCATCATAGGGGAAGGGTAGCATGATGGGAGGGGTGGGGGCATTGTGGCTGGCTGGGATGGAGCTTAAGGCAGCAGGAGTGGCCCCAAGCCCCAGCCACTGGAGAGTGGCTTTGGAACCCTACCGCAAGGCCAGCACCAGCTCAGGGACTGGGAGGGGCTGGGGCAGGGCACACAGCTGGCAGCCCCTCGGCCTCTGCTGAGCAGGTGAGAGGTAGCGTTGACGCCAGGCCACTCCCTGAACACTGACTAGCATTGGTTCCAGCTCAGGGGCCTGTGTAGGCTGGGGTGGGGACAGCGCTGGCAGGGGCTGCTCAGGATGCCAGGCAGGCTCTGGCTGCATCTGCAGCTGCTACGAGGGCCCTGTCTCCCATCGGACGTGCATTACCCTGCTGTGCCGGTCCATCTCTGTCACCGCAGCTGCCGCTGCCTCTGTCCCCAGCGGAGGGGGAGGGGAAGCCCAGGAGGCAAAAATAACAAACAGACCCAATTTCCCCAAATCAACCTGTCACCACAAAGGGAGGAAAATTAAGAGGCCCAGCCACAGCTGACCTTCTGTTTACATTTTCCTTGGAAACGACGAAATAATTGCGTTGCTCTGAGGAGCTGTTTTCTATTGCCCCCTCCCCTCCTCCCACCCCTCTCTGTCCTATTCAAGCGCAGCCAGGGATGACACTGGAATCTTGAATCAAACTAAGTGGTTACTATGGTGTCAGCTTGAAATTATGAATCTCTGAGCCAGCCAGCACGGAGGCACAGAGCCAGGGGCACACAGTTAAAGCAGAGATCGAGGAGAGAGAAGGCACATTGTGTTTTAATAGCAGCAAAACTGCACTTCCCAGCATGGAGGTGGGGGGTGGAATGTGCTAGAAATGCAGTCCTGCCACCCATGGGTCACCCCTCCTCCACACAACGTTCCCTTCTGCCCTGGTCCCTCAGTCCACTGAGTGCTGTGGAGCCCTGCCACCCCTGCCCACCCATGCCTACCCCTGGCCCCAAACACGCACATCCCTGTCCTGGCCCAGAGAGCTACCCTTTCTCATCATACAGCGAGAGATCCCCACACCTGGGAGCTTCCACACTCACCCACGGGACAGGGAGTGCTCTCAACCCCACATGGAAACCATCCACAAATCCTGTCAGCCCTACCTTGAAACCCGTCGGTGTGAGGCCCCTTCTCAGGCCACCACCCTGATTCAAGCCCCCTCATCCGGACAACAGCACCAGCACTGCTCTGACCATATTCCCCCACAGTCTTATCTCAATGCCCTGAGAAATCTTATTTAAGCACAAGCCAGATCCTGTCCCTTCTCATATCACTCCAAGAAAAAGCCAGAGTCCTGGAGAAGCCTCCCATGTGCTCAGGTCTGACCTCATTTCTCTGACTCATTTCCCCCAACCCCAATCATTTCACTCCAGCCACCCTGGCCTCCCAACTGTCCCTCAAACATGACAAGCATGCCCCTGCCCCAGGGCCTTTGCACTGGCTGCTTCCTCTGCCAGGAGCACTTCTCCCAGTCACCCCTGTGACAGTAGGGTTGTCTGCTTTGTTCACTGCTATGTTCCCCAGGCCCAGAACAGCATTGGCAGTGGGGAGCACTCACTGAATGAACGAGTGAATCATTTGCCATTTTCTGGGCCCCATTTTTCTATCTTTACCATGAAGGTCTGGACCACATCAAAGGGGCGAACCAGAGGCCACCACAAGCAAAATCCAGTCCATGTGCCTGTTCTGTTCAGTCCATACCATGCTGGCCTGTGAGGTGCTTATAAATCTGAATTCACTAACACCATATAGAGATTGAAATATTAAACATACAAATCAGGATTTCCAATATAGGAGAGTTATCTGTTCTTTAAAGTTTTGGTAGAACTTTCCCATAAAACTGTCTGGACCTGATGCCTTTTTTCTTTTCTATTCTTTTTTATTTTTATTTATTTATTTATTTATTTATTTATTTATTTATTTATTCTGGCTACCATTTTAATTCTTCTTTTGGACAGGTCTGCTCATTTTTCCCCATTGCCTCTTCTTGAATCAATTTGGTGTATTAGTTAGAGTTCCTGGTTGCAGATCACAATGGGCTAATTACAGAAGACAACTACATACTACAACATTTAGAAAGCTTCCTGAGTTTCTGGGAAGGTGAGCAACATAGATAAGAAGGAAGAGAAATTCCTAACCCCTCCAAGAGACTGTCCTAGCAGAAACCCCACTGCTTTCACCAACCACCACTGGGAACCTCTGCCACAGCTGTCCCAATCAAACCAAGTGCCTTTGCCACAAGGTCTGTTGTCTCTGCACATGCCTGCCCCCCTGCTATGGCTCACTTTTATCTCTGGAGTCATGCTTTGGTACACCTGCCTGGCTAGGTCCAGGTCAAAGCTCGACTCCAGCTGCAGGGGCATATGGGAAATGTAGTTTTCAGCTTTTCCACTTCTGGAATAGAGACTAGCACAGCAGAAGGGACTGGGGTGGAGGTCAGGGGAGCCAAGTTGCAGCATCTGCCATCTTGTACATATACACAAACAAAACTTTAGTAGAATTTTCACATATTTTCAATATATATGTTTTTTCCTAAAAATTATTTATTTTACTTTTGAGGATCAGATTTATTGGCAAAAATTTTGTGCTTTGTGTTTTCCGTGTTTCAGCATATCTGCGTCTCTGTAGTGCCGTTCTTCATTTTCATGGCTACTGATGTATGTTTTCTTGATCAGGCTTGCTAGTTTTGTCTAGTTTATCAATTTTTTCAAAGAATTATCTTTTATTTTTATAGCTCAAGTCTACTATTGTTTTATTCTATTTCATTAACTTCTGCTCCTTTTCTTCATTAATTTCTTGCATTTGCTTTCTTTGGATTTATTTAGATGTTCATTTCCCAGCTTATTGAGGTAAACACTTGGTTCCTGTATCTCTTCAATCTTTTCTCTTTTCTAATGACTGCATTTAACACTCTTCATTTCCCCTAAATACACACGGCTTGAGCGGTATCCTGTGGGCTTTTGTATGTAGTGTCTTTATTGCTGTTTATTTCTAAATAGTTGGTAATTCAGTTTTTGATGTATTGTTTAATTCATATTATTTAGATTTGTTTTTAAATTTCTAAGTGGATAGATTTAGACTCTCCTCTTGCTGTTAATTTCCACTTTTCTTTGCATTGTGCTGGGAAAATGTGACTGGCATGATATTTTTAGGTTTTAAAAATCAAAGATAATATAGGGCCAGCCCGGTGGCACACTGGAGAGTGCACCACTTGGGAGTGCGGTGGTGCTCCCGCCGAGGGTTCGGATCCCATGTGGAGACTGGTTACCGCTCAGTGCGGGCGCGACACCGAGGGTTGCGATCCCGTTACCAGTCAGTAAAAAAGACAAAAAGGAAAAAAATAAATTAATTAAATTGACACCGAGGGTTGCGATCCCGTTACCGGTCAGTAAAAAAGACAAAAAGGAAAAAAATAAATTAACTAAATAAAATAAAATAAAATAAAAATCAAAGATAATATAAAAGTATATATTCCCTGTAAAAGAGTCAATCAGTACAGAAGCCCATAGAGGCAACATAAAAGTTCACCTTTGCAATTATTTTCATCCTCTTCAGCTTCATTCTTCTAGTCACATAGTGCTAACCTCTGAATAGTCTGGAATGTATTTTGAGTCCTATTTTTTTAAGTTTACATATTTATTTATATATTCATTCTTACAGTTTTAAAACATTTCTATTTTGCAGTCTGTTTGGGGGACCTCTCAACTCTTCGTTACTTTCAGCCATTTTTTCCCAAATACATGCATTTTTGTTTTCAGATAAATGTACGCTTTGATTTGGCAGCGGCCTGTAAATTTTCATATGTCAAGCTCTCGTTGTTGCTCATTTTTAAATAATTTTAAATTTTAGTTTTGATTTACCTTTTAACTCATGTTGTCTATAAAAGTGTTTTTTTTTAATTTTCAGTTGTGTGGGTTTGAGAACACCAAGGAAGATGGAAAACTTTCCACCTCTTTCCACGAGAACTAGGCAAGGATATGTGAAAAAAATAGAAATATGTAAACCAACACCCCACACTGAATATTTTTCAAAAACCTAAATAAAATATTAATAAATTACATTCGTAATATAACCAAAAGATTAACAGATCAGGATAAAATAGGATGTAATGCAAGAGTTGAAGGAAAACTCAACATTATGAATGCAATATTATCCGTTATATTAACAGATTAAAAAAGAAAACTCATAAGATAATTGGCATGGATACCCCCAAAGAAGCAGTTGACAAAATTTGGCATTCTTTTCTGACTTGTAAAACTATTAGTAAGCTGTGTCTAGAAGGGAAATTTCTTAATTTAATAAAGATTATCTATTAGAAACTTCTAGTAAACTTGATCCTGAACAGTGAAACTTTAGAAGCGTTTTCATCAGAGTCAGGAACGAAACAAGAATGCCCACTCCCCCTGCTGTTCCACTAACTGGAGATGCCAGGAGAAGCAATACTCATAGGAGAAGACTGATCCTTCTCCGTCTGCATCTGGGCTGGCCTTGGTGACTTGACCCGAAGTAATGACCTGGGACTCCCACGGCTGGTTCCCAAGAAGCCCTGCAATAAGAACAAGAAAGAGTCTCTGTGAAATAATAGGAATAAACTGCTGTTTACAGGTGATATCGTTGCCTACCTAGAACATCTATGAGAACAGAAAAGAGAGTTCAGCAAGGGACCAGACACACCTAACAAGTCAATAAAGATTATCTATTAGAAACTTCTAGTAAACTTGATCCTGAACAGTGAAACTTTAGAAGCGTTTTCATCAGAGTCAGGAACGAAACAAGAATGCCCACTCCCCCTGCTGTTCCACTAACTGGAGATGCCAGGAGAAGCAATACTCATAGGAGAAGACTGATCCTTCTCCGTCTGCATCTGGGCTGGCCTTGGTGACTTGACCCGAAGTAATGACCTGGGACTCCCACGGCTGGTTCCCAAGAAGCCCTGCAATAAGAACAAGAAAGAGTCTCTGTGAAATAATAGGAATAAACTGCTGTTTACAGGTGATATCGTCGCCTACCTAGAACATCTATGAGAACAGAAAAGAGAGTTCAGCAAGGGACCAGACACACCTAACAAGTTCAAACCAACAGCCATGACCAACTCGAAAATATTTTGGAGGGACAAATGTATCTCATTCTCT
>NW_007726526.1:517941-518638 GCF_000696425.1 Galeopterus variegatus | reverse complement strand
CAAACCAACAGCCATGACCAACTCGAAAATATTTTGGAGGGACAAATGTATCTCATTCTCTATAGCAACAAAAACCAGAAAATAATTAGTAATAAATGTAACAAGACCCTTTCCTTTCTGGAAGAAAACGATCAAACTTTACATAAACGAAACTGTGAGTAAATAGGGGAATGTACTACATTCTTGGACACAAAGAGATCAATTCTCCCCCTGAGGAGTCTATAAATTTAGTGCAAACAAGATACCAAGCACAGATTGTTGGCTCCCTGCCCCAAACCCAACACTAGAGACACCACAGCAGAGAGAGGGAGGCTGATGGATCTGAGAAGCTAGCATAAGGCTATGAGACAGAAGGCGGTTGAGTTCTGGCAAATGTGTGTGAGTGTGTGTGAGTGAGTGTGGGGGTGTGAGTGTGGGGGTGTGTGTGTGAAAGAGTATGAGCGTGTGCGTGTGTGAGAGAGAATATGTGTGTGTGCATGTGTGTGTGCGAGTGTGTGCGTGTGTGTGAGTGTGTGAGAAAGAGTATGAGTGTGTGTGAGAGTATGAGTGTGTGTGAGAGTGTGAGTGTGTGCGAGTGTGTGTGAGTGCGAGTGTGTGTGAGCGTGTGTGTGTAAGTGTGAGTGTGGGGGTGTGAGTGTGTGTGGGTGTGTGTGAAAGAGTACGAGTGTGTGCGTGTGTGAGAGAGTATGTGTGTGTG
>NW_007726526.1:513262-517743 GCF_000696425.1 Galeopterus variegatus | reverse complement strand
GTGTGTGGGTGTGTGTGAAAGAGTACGAGTGTGTGCGTGTGTGAGAGAGTATGTGTGTGTGTGCATGTGTGTGTGTGAGTGTATGCGTGTGCGAGTGTGTGAGTGTGTGAGAGTATGAGTGTGTGTGTGTGAGAGAGAGTATGTGTGTGTGTGCGAGTGTGTGCGTGTGTGTGTGAGAGAGTATGAGTGTGTGAGTGTGTGTGGGTGTGTGTGAAAGAGTACGAGTGTGTGCGTGTGTGAGAGAGTATGTGTGTGTGCATGTGTGTGTGCGAGTGTATGCGTGTGCGAGTGTGTGAGTGTGTGAGAGTATGAGTGTGTGTGTGAGAGAGTATGTGTGTGTGTGCGAGTGTGTGCGTGTGTGTGAGAGAGAATATGAGTGTGTGTGAGAGTGTGAGTGTGTGCGAGTGTGTGTGTGAGAGTGTGAGCGTGTGTGAGCGTGGGGGGGGGGTGTGCACACGTGTGCAGGGACAGGGAAGAACGACAGACAGTTCAGAGGGGGGAAGAGCCAGCCAGTGTGGCAGTGGGTTCAGTCAGGGTAATGCTTTCAACTGTGCTCTCTTCTGTCCCCACATTCTGAGGGGACTGTTGTCAACCCCATCGCCTCTATAAGGCAGGAATAAAACAGCAGCACCAGCCCAGGCAAAACAATACCGAAGCGGTTCTCGGTCCTGGCTGCAGTGAGCATGGATCGTAAGGGGCGGGGGGCCAGTTCCTGAACGTTCCTTCTTCTCCCAGCCCCTTCACACCTGAGGACCGGAAATTCTAATAGAAGGGCACAAAGTTAGGTTTAAACAGTTGACGTTTAATAGTTCTAGCTCTGGTTATCTAATGCTGTATAACAAACCCCCTAAAACTAGTGCCTTAAGATGACGGTTTACTGTTTGCTCCCACAGTCCTGGGTGCTGACTGGGCTCAGCCGGGCGGTTCTCACTTGGGGTCCCTCCTGTGGCTGCACACAGGCAGTGGCTGGGCCACAGATGACTGGGCTGGACGTCCACAGGGACTTGCTCACATGCTGGCAGTTACTGTGGGGCTGTGGGTGTGGCGTCAGCCGGTGGCTGCTCACAGTGCCTACACGGCCTCTCCATGTGGCCTGTCTTCTCACTGTGTGACAGGGTCTGAGAGGGAACGTCTCGGTCACTAGAATTCCATTAGACTGGGAGAAGCTCTAAGTTTTCGTATGAACTAGCCTAGCATGTCACCCCTGACACATTCTGTTGTTCAAGATGAGTAAATAAAGCCAGCCCAGATTCAAAGGGAGAGGAGTCTGATACCACCGCTGGGTGGGGAAGGCTGCACACCCTGGCTGAAAGGGCGCACAGACCCAAGCTGATAAGACGACAGGACCCGGGCTGACAGTTCGCCAGAGAAGTTTCGCTTTATTCAAGGACTGAGTGTACATTTATAGGGAGCTGCGTTCTGGGTTTGGATAGGGGCTGGACGGAGCGGTAGCTGATTGGACGGGGCTGGGCAGGAAGTGAGCCCTGACCTGTGACTGGTTGAGGTTTTGGCACTGGCGGGCTTTTACTGTGGAGAAGAACCCGGAAGGGCGCCATATTGCCAGGGAATGCTTTCCCCCCTCCCCCTCTGCTTGAGTGCCCACGGTATCCTTACACTGGCAGCCACCTTCGTCTGTCCCCCATAGTCCCTGGGCTCCCAGATGTTGCCTTTTCCCCTTCAGGGTTGGAATTCCTTTGGAAGTACAGTCGGCCCTCCACGTCCACGGGTTCCACATCCATGCATTCAACCAACGGTGCACCAAAAATATTTTTCAAAAATTGTGTCTGTACTGAACATGTATAGACTTTTTTCTCGTCATTATTTACCAAACAATACAGCATAACAGCTATTTACATAGCATTTACATTGCATTAGGTATTTTAAGTAATCTACAGATGATTTAAAGTATATGGGAGGATTACATAGGTTATATGCAAATACTATGCCGTTTTTTATTAGGGACTTGAGCATTTCGGATTTGGGTATCCACGGGGGTCCTGGAACCGATCTCCCTGGGGTACCAAGAGACGACTGTATAAGCTACTCTGACTGGTAATGGGCACTGGATAAAAATACTCACAAGTAAAAGTCTAAATACATTAGGGGTAAGCACTGAAAAATTAAAATGGATTGCCCAACTTTCAAATCAATAGTGGAGAATTTGATCTATCTGTTGAAATATGGCCAAACAAAAAAAGAAAACAAAAGAAAATACCATAAATAGAAAACCACAAGGACATTGGGAGAACTAGATCCTAATATAAAAGGATCAAAGTAGGTACAAATGGGGTAACCAAACCAAACAAAAGACGGGGAGTCTTAGAGATACTTTAAAACTCCAGCAGTGTGGATTCTACGGGAGATACAGCCAAAGAGACGAACATAAAAGAAGTGGGGAAACGGACAAAGAGAAACAAAAGAAAGCATAGCAACTCCAGCATCAGAGGGAGGAAAACAGAATTCAAGGCAACACCATCGTAAGAGACAAAAAGGGACATTTTATTTTGTTAAAAAGAACATTGGATTGAGAGCATATAATGCTAATAATGAACATATGTTCATCTAAAACACAGCCTCGAAATATATGAAATAACAGCTAAAAGAACTATGGAGAGTTATAGAAAACTCAAAAACTGTGATTTCAACACATCTCTCACAAGAACTAATAAATCAACCAGACAACAAACATAAGCAAATACATATGAAATACAAATTTATATATGCACTTATATGTATGAAATTTTCCACCCAACAAAAGACAGTGTGTTATCTTTGAGCACACATGGAACATTCACAAAATCAACCATGTGTTAAGCACAGTTGAAGCCTCCCTAAATTTAAAAAAAAAATCAATATCGTAGAAACCCATTCTCCCACCATAATGTAATAAAATAAAATCAGTAACAAGAGGATAGCTTTCTAAATAATTCACATATATCTGGAAAAGGTAGAAAATTACAAATAAGCAAAATACAGAACAGAAAAAGAGAAAATAACTACAGACACGAGAAAAATTTCCAAAGTAAATGAATGTTATGATCAACTGTAAGTCCACAAATTCAAAAACCTGGACAAAATAGATAAATTTCTGGCAAAGCATAAAGTGCCAAAATTGGAGCAAGAAGAAATAAAAACTTGAATAGATCAATGACCATTAAGGAAGTTAAAATCGTAATCAAATACCCACTTCTCCAGCACCTCGGAGGTCAGATCATTTTACAAGTGAGTTCAACCAAACTTTCAAGAAAAAGAAGGTCTCAATGATAGGAAAGTTGCTGCTGAACTTAGAAAAGAGAGAAAGTTGCCCTAGTTATTTTATGAAGCTAGAATAATACGAGGGCACTTCAGAAGTTCGTGGAAAGATAGTATTAAAAGGTAATATGAACCTTTTCATGAACTTTTTTTAAAGTACCCTAGTATTGATCTTAAAATTGAAGGACAGGAGAGAAAAAAACTACCAAGACATGTCACTTATGAATATAGATGCAAAGATTCCAAACAAATATTTGTTAATGAAACCCAACAGTGTATTTTAAAACATAATGCATCCAGGCCGCCCCGGTGGTGCACTCGGTAGAGTGCGGCGCTTGGGAGCGTGGTGGGGCTCCCTTAAAACATAATGCATCCAGGCCGCCCCGGTGGTGCACTCGGTAGAGTGCGGCGCTTGGGAGTGTGGTGGGGCTCCCGCCAAGGGTTCAGATCCCATATAGAGACTGGTCCACTCACTGGTTGAGCACGGTGCGGGCGCGACACCGAGGGTTGCGATCCCATTACCGGTCACTAAAAAAGACAAAAAGGAAAAAAAAAAAAAAAAACATAATGCATCCCAGGATTCCAATTACATAAAAGTTAAAAGCAGGCAAAATTAGTCAGTGGTGTTAGAAGTCAGGCTGCTGGTTACCCGTGGAGGGTAAGGACTGGCAGGAGCCTGAGGCCTTCCAGGCAGATGGTCCTTTCTGTTTCCTGACCACGATGCTGCTTACATGGGTGCCTTCACTATGTCGTCTCTGTTGTGTGCAAGTTACACTTCAGTGAGCGGGTCCCCTTTAAAAAATGTCACACACCTATCACTGGTTGAGCACGGTGCGGGCGCGACACCGAGGGTTGCGATCCCATTACCGGTCACTAAAAAAGACAAAAAGGAAAAAAAAAAAAAAAAACATAATGCATCCCAGGATTCCAATTACATAAAAGTTAAAAGCAGGCAAAATTAGTCAGTGGTGTTAGAAGTCAGGCTGCTGGTTACCCGTGGAGGGTAAGGACTGGCAGGAGCCTGAGGCCTTCCAGGCAGATGGTCCTTTCTGTTTCCTGACCACGATGCTGCTTACATGGGTGCCTTCACTATGTCGTCTCTGTTGTGTGCAAGTTACACTTCAGTGAGCGGTCCCCTTTAAAAAATGTCACACACCTAATAGGATGTATGCAGGACATGAAAGGATAATTTAAAATTAGAAAATCTATTAATGAAATCCACCAATTAA
>NW_007726526.1:511283-512585 GCF_000696425.1 Galeopterus variegatus | reverse complement strand
GTATTGGAAACAGCACTAGGGAAATTAGCTTATTATAGGCAGCAGAATAAAGCTGTATCCCTACCTTTGACCATAAACTAAGGGGAATTTTGTTTTCAAAGTACATCTTGATCACTTACTAAGGTGAACCTAAATATAAAAGATAAAGCTATACAGCTAATAGAAAAAGCAGTGTGGGAGAACATACTAGCAACCTAAGGTGGAGGAACACTCACTAGACAAGACACAAAAGCACAAATCATAAAGTGGGAATAGATGGATTCGACTATATCAAATAAAGCATTTTTGTTCAAGAAAGACAGAGTCAAAGACACGGCCAAGTGATAGGCTAAAGGAGATACTGCAATATCTAGCACCCCTGAATATGGAAGGGACTTCTGCAAATCTACAGCAAAATAACCAACCCGACAGCAAAGGGTAAGCAATATGATCAGGCAACTCACAGCAGAGGAAACCCAAGTAGTTCTTATGTATGTGGAGAGATGCTCAACTTCAATCGTAATCAGAAAATGCACATTAAAACAATTACCCCATCACAGTGGCGAAAAAATTAGGAAGTCAGAAAAAAGCCCTGCATCGGCAAAGATACAGGGATCCAGGAAGACCCGCACAGTGGGGGAGTGAACGTGAGCACAGCCACTCTGCAGAGCAGACAGCGCTTAGCAGAAACTAAGAGACTAAGCAAGCCATTCCTGCTCGTAGGCTCGGAGAAGCACGAGCAGAGATCTGCAGGAGAACAAGCCCCACGATGTTCATCCAAGCACTGCTTAAGCAATCAGGGGCTGGAGCCATCCTTGGTTCCTACTGCCAGGGGACTGCTTAAGAAAACTGAGATAGATGCTGCTTAAGAAATGCTACACAGCTGCCAGAAGCAATGAATTCGATATACATATAGCTACTAGATGTATTTTAAAATGTTATGGTGATTGAAAAATCTATACTACTTGACACAAAACAACACTAAATATTTTATAAGAATTCATAACTATCCAAAGACATTTATCAAATGAATTAGTAGGTGCCTATATAAGAGTGGGGATTGGGAGAAAAGGGGGGGAATTATTAATATAAGACAAAGACGTTACATGGATGACGGTGTGGGCCATTGAAATGAGGAGTACTAATTGACTAATGTTTGCCTTTGGTGTCCAATAAATAAATAAATAACTCGATGTTGGCTCCTGGGGTCCAATAAATAAATATGGTTATTAGTAAGCTAATTCAGTGTGATAGCAATCAAAAAACAACAGAATTTTTCTGAAGAACATGACAAGCTGGTTCCTTGGTTCATGGGGAAGGTAC
>NW_007726526.1:504532-510322 GCF_000696425.1 Galeopterus variegatus | reverse complement strand
AAAAAACTTACATTCATTACAGGAAAATGATTAATATCCCAAAGAGACAAAGAGCCCCTAACAGTGATACACAAAAGACAAACACCCAGCAGAAACAATGGCAAAGAACACAAACAAAAAATTCACACACAGAGAACAGCCCATACACATATGCAAAGAAGCTCAGTCTCACTCATCATGAAACTACAAATTGAAACAAAAAATCTAATTCCAGGTTTTGCCATTAGACTGGCAAAAACTATATGAATTGATTACATCCTGTATTGGAAAGGCTGTAAGAAACCGAGCACTCCCATTCTCTATTGGCGGGAATACTTATATTTTGTTGAAATATTTTTACATCTCCTTTTTACAATTTTTTACATTTGCAACTAATTTTTAAACATTATGCAATGATATATATATTTTTTTCTATTTACAGAGGTAATGTGTGCTCATTTTAGAGAACTCCAGTAATTCAGAAGGACATTGTACAAGCAGAAGTCCCAGACCCTGGCCGTCATCCGAGGCTCTATTCAGGTGATGCACAAACGGTTCTGCAGGCCATGTGTGTGTGTGCACAGTGCACTCACATGCATGTGTGCAGGAGGTAAACCGAGTCTCTGACCGCTGGACACCTCCCTCAGTCCTGGATACTTCCTGTATTTGGCCTGGGCTTCATGCCAAATTGAACTCCAGTTCTTCCAACAGCCACAAGACATGGTGACTCCGGCCTCATGGGTGAGGAGCTGGGCCCGAAGGTGGCTGGGAGAACAAGCTACCATGGACCCAGGACAGGAGCTGAAGCACCACGCAAAGAGGAGGCCAGAGGTGCCACTGGAGCTGTGGCAGGTGCAGGAGTGAGATATGGCGGTGGAAACCCCACTCAGGGGGCCAGGCTGGGCCACATCGGGGGTGGAATTGGGGTCTGGGGCGGTCCTCACTGGAAGGTGCTTTTGACCCGTGTGCACCNTCACATGCATGTGTGCAGGAGGTAAACCGAGTCTCTGACCGCTGGACACCTCCCTCAGTCCTGGATACTTCCTGTATTTGGCCTGGGCTTCATGCCAAATTGAACTCCAGTTCTTCCAACAGCCACAAGACATGGTGACTCCGGCCTCATGGGTGAGGAGCTGGGCCCAAAGGTGGCTGGGAGAACGAGCTACCATGGACCCAGGACAGGAGCTGAAGCACCACGCAAAGAGGAGGCCAGAGGTGCCACTGGAGCTGTGGCAGGTGCAGGCATGAGATATGGCGGTGGAAACCCCACTCAGGGGGCCAGGCTGGGCCACGTCGGGGGTGGAAGTGGAGTCTGGGGCAGTCCTCACTGGAAGGTGCTTTTTACCCGTGTCCACATCTTTTTAGCTGCAGCCAACGGCTTGTAGAGTTGAAACTTAAAAGTGACCCCAAAGGGATGTTTTTAAGTAGCTCAAAATGGCTTATGCAAGGAAGAGGAGGAGGAGACAGAAAAAATTAACAATGTACCGCACGAATGACACAGAAGCTGGAGGGCCACCTTCCTCCAGGCGTCCCGTGCTTTGCTGGCTTCCTTTGCCTGCTCCTGTTCCCCGGCTCTGTCTCCCTCTCTCCGGGGCGTTCCACATTCAGACCATCCCAACTGGGAAGAGGACAATGCTTTCCCAGCTATGCTAACCAGAGTCCGGGATCAAGTCTCAGGGGCCAGGCTTGGTCACAGGTCCACCCCTAATCGAATCACCAGGGCCAAGGACGACGTGCGCTCCCACAGCTCAGGGCTGGGTCCAGGCAGCCTCCAGAACTCGGGCGGGGTCAGCTTCCCGGAATCGGCTAATGGGGGACAACGGGTCCTAAAGATGAACCCAAGTGCCGCTCCTGGAAGACACATGGGCAAAAGCTGCACGTGTCACCACCCACGACATCTGAAGTCAGGCGGAAGCTGACCCCACACTTAGCAGCTATGCAACCCTAGACAAACTTCCTGATCTGATCCAGTTTTCATAGCTCTTAAGTGGGGTTTTAAGTTCCTTTTGTGTTAAGTTGACCAGCTATGGGAAATGCCTGGCGCAGCGCCTGGCACACAGCAGGTCCTCGATCCATGCAGGTCTCCTGACAGCTTATGTCAGGACAGCAGCCAAGCCACCTCCCTCCCCACCTCCACATGCTTCCCCACACCCGAGGCAGAGTTCAGGGAAGCAGCTCTTCCCAGCCGCCTTGTCTCAGGGGAACACAAACTCCGTAATCAAGGAACATTTTCAGAAAATGGAAATATTTGGCCAAGCCTTCAGAGGTTTAATTAAAATTAACGGTATGCCTTATCGAAGCAGAAAGCTCAACGCTGCACATGTAGAAGATTCTATTTAACCAATTAGCCGAGTCAAACACGACTGTCCAGCTTTCAGCAAGGCCCTCCACACTTACGCTTGAGCCAGAGTTGCTGCTGGTGCCCTGCAGCCCACCTAACCAGGTGATCAATAACTGGACAAGAGAGAGGGAGTTTCAGGCAAGACCCAAGAGGTGAGCATGGGGCTGTGAGCACACCACCACCACGGCCCGTCCTAGGCTCCCTTAGTACGAGTGCTAAGCCAGCATTCACAGGGCTCTACCACACATCAGCTGTGTGACCTTGAGCAGGTTACTTAACCTCTCTGGGCTGGAAATTTCACTTCACACAGCCAGAGAGAAGGCTGATGATAATAGGCACACGGTGGACACACCAAACTTGCTTGCCATGGACTGAATCAAGCCTAGCATTTAAAAATTCTCTTAGACATGTTTTCCACCTGAATTTGCTCACAATGTTTTGAAAGCTTTCTATTCACATTTCCCACCAATCAAAATGGCAAAAATCCCAAAGTTTGATAATACATTCTGCTGGAGAAGCTGGGGGAAACAGGCACCTCATACATGAGGAAGGGAAATTTGACAGCGTCTACCAAGATTACAGATTTTAGTCTGTGATTGAATAATTTCACTTTGGGAAATTTATCCTGTAGATATACTCACACATGAACAAAATGAGATACATAATAACATATACTGTTACACTATTTGTAATAGTGAAAGACTGGAAACAACCCAGGATTTAGGGTTGCCAGGTAAAATACGGGATGCTCATTTAAATTTGAATTTCTGATAAACAACAATGCTTTTTTAGTGTAATGCGTACATTCATGCAGTATGTCCTGTATTCTTGTTGCTAAATATGCCAACCTTAGGTTTCTCAGCCTCAGCACTATTGGCATTTTGGACAAGATGAGTCTGTTGTGAGGGCCTGTCCTGCGCATTGTAGGAGGTTTAGCAGCACCCCTGGCTTCTACCTACTAAATGACGGTAACACACACACACATTGTCAGGGCAAAATCACCCCTGGATAAGAGCCACAGGTTAAATGAACTGTGCACATTCACAGAGTCGGACACCATGCAGCTGCTGGGGGGTGGGAGAGGAAGCTCTCCATGTACTAAGGAAAGCCTCCAGGATGTGTTACTAAGTAAAATAAGCAAAGCGCAGAAAAGTGCATATACACCATGTCCTCTGTGACAAAGGGATGGAGAGATGGACAAGTGCACACTGGGCACATGGGACAGGGAGGGAAAGGGACTCTTCCTTGTGAATCTATAAGCTAGTCAGAAAGTTAAGAGAAAACTGGACTTGGTTGTAAACACTTAAAAAATGGGAGATTTTGCATTAAAATTTCAGACCTCTAGTTTTTCTGAAAAGCCCAAGTCTGAACCACTGGGAGTATGTTCTTGCCTGGAATCAGCTGGCCAGAGCTGAGAAGTGGCACCCCCTGCAGGTGGGGCACACCACCTACCCGCCATGGGTTCTGTCCCTGCGGGGCCTGTGGTGGGGGCTTCAGGGCTGATAAAATGGCAGCTCGCTCCTTCATGAAGTCGCTGGCAGGGTAGAGGAGCTAAGCCATGAAAGCACTCAGCACTCTGTATATGGCAATTATTAATGTTTGTTAGGAAGAAAGAACTGGAAGGAAATGCATAAAAACAGTAATTGGAATTATGGACGATATTGGTTATCTCGTTCCTTTCTGAAATTTTCACCTTTTCTGCTCTCAGTATGGACCTATTATCTTAATGATCAGGAAAATGCATGTTTTAGGTCGAGTTCTCCCGGAGCCAGCAGAAACAAGGGCTTCAGTGCTAGGGGACATTCAGGAGAATCCAGGGAAGCACCTGCAGCAAGAGGGATCTGAGTCTGGGAAGGGAAGGAGCCAGCCAAGGGCATTATCACATGTCACCCAGGGGTAACTGGAGCTCCAAAGCAGTGCAGACCTGGGAGTCACTGCCCAGGGGCAAGTGAGTTCCCGCCCACCACATGCACCATGGGCAGAGTGGCTCCTGCAGCCAGAGCCGCCTCCTCCGGCTCTGGCCTGGTGGCAGCCAGAAGCCAGGCTGCCTTGCAATGAAGTCGGACAGAAGGAATGTGGGTGGGCAACACAGCATCTGCCATACACCAGAGTGAGGAACATTCTTATCACAGAACCTGAGAGAGGACCATGGAGGGAGTGCAAAACCACAGGACACAGGGATGTCCAGGGACAAAGCTCACTCCTTGTTTGGTGTTGTGGCAGAAGTTGCTTCAGAAAATGCTAAACCCCACAAAGACTCCCTGCCACACTCCCTTGGCCACCACCCAACTCCCTTGACGGGACCGAAACCCTCTAGCTCCCATGCTCATGCTGGACTTAGCCCAGGGCTGCCTCTTCACGGCCGGAGGCAGCTCCTGTGAGGGGCCCTCTGTCCCTCTCTGCCACCCTCCATCCCCACACCTCCCAGGCCTCTGGTCCTCATTCAGCTCAAGATGGAAGCCCCGATGGTCATCTCACCACTCGTCCTCTCATGCTCCTTCTGTGTCAGCTTCTTCAGGGTCCCCCTGCTCCCCACTCCAGCCCTTCCTTCTCAGCATCCACCAAGCTGTTCCTCAGTCTTCACAGAAGCTCCTACCCAACAGGATGCTGTGAACAGCAGAGCCACAGGGCTCCAGTCTGCGGCTGGTCAGCCTGGGCTCAAATCCCACTTCTGCCATTAACTAGCTGTGTGACCTTCTGTGCCTCAGTTTCCTTATCTGCAAAATGGGCCTAATGATAATTCCTCTTCATTCAACACATAGTTACAGAGTATCTACTGTGTACTAGGAACTGGGCACAGAGCCACGTAAAAAGAGGCCAAAACCCCCGCCCTCATGGAAAGACAAACAGCACACCATAGCAGCTGCAATGCACGATGGGATGAACAGTGGTTGTTAGCACATACGGCAAGACCAGGCCAAGGCCTGGCTCATCTGGCCAGTCTGTGACCTACATAGACAATGGAAGGAAGAGTAGCTGAAGGTTCCATGGCCCAAGTCCTTGTCCTGCACGCCAGAAACGATGACCCCAAAGCAGCGGGGCCAATGACCACAGTATGAGCTTGGGGACTCCCTGTCACTGAGGAGCCAGACATAACTGGACTGCATTGGACAAATGGTTTCTATTCTACAGCTCTCTTCTGATGGGGGCCTTGCTGTGACTCTAACTTTCTGTGCTACTTACAGAGGTTCTGCTAATGAGGTGCCTGTCAGAGGGGGCCCATGGTGGGAGCAGGGAGAAGGGAGCACCAGCCAGCCCAAGGAGCAAGGGAAGGAAACTCACCTTTGCTGACCACCTAGTGGACCAGAAGCCCTTCATCCCTGTGACCTCAGTGCATTGGCCCAGAACCACTGGACAAATCATTTCTATTCTGCAGCTCTATTCTGATGGGGGCCTGGGAGGCAGGAGAGGGGTTGCATCGTGGGTCCTGATGCAGGCAGGAAAGAGAGGAGAGGAACACAGGGGCACTC